>NW_026735637.1:0-111000 GCF_949786415.1 Peromyscus eremicus
ATTCAACTCCATTTAGGACTGGGAAACAAACGCTAGCTCGCCTTACAAGAAACACACTCTGCTTTTGAGAAAAGAGCACTCTTCTACTCTACTGTGTTTCCTATAGGGCCAGAACAGTGAGTTTGCTCAGAACAAGAGAACTGTGCTTCCTACAAATACGGCTATATCTAGTACAATTCTGCTTAGGAAACTGACAAGAACAGTAGATCCTCTTCAGTCCAATACACTGTATATGCTGGGAACAGACGCCAGTGCTATTTGCCCTGTGTATGACAATGGGAGCGCAATAGTGACTCTTCTTACCAGAAAACAACTCTTGCTCGTAGGAAAAGAAACTGCATGTGATTCAACTACATTTAGGACTGGGAAACAAACGCTAGCTCTCCTTACAAGAAACACACTCTGCTTTTGAAAAAAGAGCACTCTTCTGCTCTACTGTGTTTCCTACGGGGTCCGAACAGTGAGTTTGCTCAGAACAAAAGAATTGTGCTTCCTACACACACCGGCCATATCTAGTTCAACTCTACTTAGGAAACTGACAAGAACAATAGCTCCTCTTCAGTCCAATACACTGTACTTAATGGGAACAGACGCGAGTGCTATTTGCACTGTGTACGGCAATGGCAGCACAATAGTGACTTTCCTTGCCAGAAAACAACTCTTGCTCGTAGGACCAAAAACTGCATGTGATTCAACTCCATTTAGGACTGGGAAACAAACGCTAGCTTGCCTTACAAGAAACACACTCTGCTCTTGAGAAAAGAGCACACTTCTACTCTACTGTGTTTCCTATGTGGCCAGAATAGTGAGCTTGCTCAGAACAGAAGAATTGTGCTTCCTAAAACCCCGGCTATATCTAGTTCTACTCTGCTTAGGAAACTGACAAGAACAGTAGCAGCTCTTCAGTCCCATACACTGTACCTCCTGGGAACAGACGCCAGTGCTATTTGCCCTTTGTATGACAATGTGAGTACAATATTGACTCTTCTTACCAGAAAACAACTATTGCTCCTGGACCAGAAACTGCATGTGATTCAACTCCATTTAGGACGGGAAACAAACCCTCGCTCGCCTTACAAGAAACACACTCTGCTTTTGAGAAAACAGCACTCTTCTACTCTACTGTGTTTCCTATAGGGCCAGAATAGTGAGCTTGCGCAGAACAAAAGAACTGTACTTCCTACACACACAGGCTATATCTAGTTCAACTCTGCTTAGGAAACTGACAAGAACAGTAGCTCCTCTTCAGTCCGATACACTATAATTGCAGGGAACAGACGCCAGTGCTATTTGCCCTGTGTATGACAATGGGAGCTCAAAAGTGACTCTTCTTACCAGAAAAAAACTCTTGCTCGTAGGACCAGAAACTGCATGTGATTCAACTCCATTTAGGACTGTGAAACAAACGCTAGCTCGCCTTTCAAGAAAAACACTCTGCTTTTGAGAAAAGAGCACTCTTCTACTCTACAGAGTTTCCTATGGGGTCCGAACAGTGAGCTTGCTCAGAACAAAAGAATTGTGCTTCCTAAACACATGGGCCATATCTAGTTCAACTCTACTTAGGACCCTGACAAGAACAGTAGCTCCTCTTCAGTCCAATACACTGTACTTAATGGGAACAGACGCGAGTGCTATTTGCACTGTGTTTGGCAATGGCAGCACAATAGTGACTTTCCTTACCAGGAATCAACTCTTGCTCGTAGGACCAGAAACTGCATGTGATTCAACTCCATTTAGGACTGGGAAACAAACGCTTTCTCGCCTTACTAGAAACACACTCTGCTTTTGAGAAAAGAGCACTCTTCTACACTACTGTGTTTCCTAAAGGGCCAGAATAGTGAGCTTGCTCAGAACAAAAGAACTGTGCTTCCTACACACACGGGCTATATCTAGTTCAACTCTGCTTAGGAAACTGACAAGAACAGTAGCTCCTCTTCAGTCCCATACACTGTACTTGCGGGGAACAGACGCGAGTGCTATTTGCACTGTATATGGCAATGGGAGCGCAATAGTGACTCTTCTTACCAGAAAACAACTCTTGCTCGTAGGACCAGAAACTGCATGGGATTCAACTCCATTTCAGACTAGGAAACAAACACTAGCTCGCCTTACAAGAAACACACTCTGCTTTTGAGAAAAGAGCACTCTTCTACTCTACTGTGTTTCCTATAGGGCCAAAACAGTGAGCTACCTCAAAACAAAAGAACTGTGCTTCCTACACACACGGCCATATCTAGTTCAATTCTGCTTAGGAAACTGACAAGAACAGTTGATCCTTTTCAGTCCAATACACTGTATATGCTGAAAATAGACGCCAGTGCTATTTGCCCTGTTTATGGCATTGGGAGCGCAATAGTGACTCTTCTTAACAGAAAACAACTCTTGCTCATAGGACCAGAAACTGCATGTGATTCAACTTCATTTAGGACTGCGAAACAAACGCTAGCTCGCCTTACAAGAAACACACTCTGCTTTTGAGAAAAGAGCACTCTTCTACTCTACTGTGTTTCCTTTGGGGTCCAAACAGTGAGCTTGCTCAGAACAAAAGAACTGTGCTTCCTACACACACGGGCCATATCTAGTTCAACTCTGCTTAGGAAACTGAGAAGAACAGTAGCTCCTCTTCATTCCAATACACTGTACTTGCTGGGAACAGACGCGAGTGCTATTTGCACTGTATATGGCAATGGGAGCGCAATAGTGACTCTTCTTACCAGAAAACAACTCTTGTTCGTAGGACCAGGAACTGCATGGGATTCAACTCCATTTCAGACTGGGAAACAAACACTAGCTCACCTTACAAGGAACACACTCTGCTTTTGAGAAAAGAGCACTCTTCTACTCTAATGTGTTTCCTCTAGGGCCAAAACAGTGTGCTTGCTCAGAACAAAAGAACTGTGCTTTCTACACACACGAACTATATCTAGTTAAACTGTGCTTAGGAAACTGACAAGAACAGTAGCTCCTCTTCAGTCCAATACACTCTACTTGCAGGGAACAGACGCCAGTGCTATTTGCCCTGTGTATGACAATGGGAGCTCAATAGTGACTCTTCTTACCAGAAAAAAACTCTTGCTCATATGACCAGAAACTGCATGTGATTCAACTCTATTTAGGACTGCGAAACAAATGCTAGCTCGCCTTACAAGAAAAACCCTCTGCTTTTGAGAAAAGAGCACTCTTCTACTCTACAGTGTTTCCTATGTGGTCCGAACAGTGAGCTTGCTCAGAACAAAAGAATTGTGATTCCTACACACATGGGCCATATCTAGTTCAACTCTACTTAGGAAACTGACAAAAACAGTAGCTCCTCTTCAGTCCAATACACTGTACTTAATGGGAACAGACGCGAGTGCTATTTGCACTGTGTATGGCAATGGCAGCACAATAGTGACTTTCCTTGCCAGAAAACAACTCTTGCTCATAGGACCAAAAACTGCATGTGATTCAACTCCATTTAGGACTGGGAAACAAACACTAGCTTGCCTTACAAGAAACACACTCTGCTTTTGAGAAAAGAGCACTATTCTACTCTACTGTGTTTCCTATAGGGCCAGAACAGTGAGCTTGCTCAGAACAAAAGAACTGTGCTTCCTACACACACGGCAATATCTAGTTCAATTCTGCTTAGGAAACTGACAAGAACAGTGGATCCTCTTCAGTCCAATACACTGTAATTGCTGGGAACAGATGCCAGTGCTATTTGTAATGTATATGACAATGGGAGCGCAATAGTGACTCTTCTTACCAGAAAACAACTCTTGCTCGTAGGACCAGAAAATGCATGTGAATCAACTCCATTTAGGACTGGGAAACAAACGCTAGCTTGCCTTAAAAGAAACACACTCTGCTTTTGAGAAAAGAGCACTCTTCTACTCTACAGTGTCCTACGGGGTCCGAACAGTGAGCTTGCTCAGAACAAAAGAATTGTGCTTCCTACACACACGGGCCATATCTAGTTCAACTCTACTTAGGAAACTGACAAGAACAGTAGCTCCTCTTCCGTCCAATACACTGTACTTAATGGGAACAGACGCGAGTGCTATTTGCACTGTGTATGGCAATGGCAGCACAATAGTGACTTTCCTTGCCAGAAAACAACTCTTGCTCGTAGGACCAAAAACTGCATGTGATTCAACTCCATTTAGGACTGGGAAACAAACACTAGCTTGCCTTACAAGAAACACACTTTGCTCTTGAGAAAAGAGCACTCTTCTACTCTACTGTGTTTCCTATAGGCCAGAATAGTGAGCTTGCTCAGAACAGAAGAACTGTGCTTCCTAAAAACACGGGCTATATCTAGTTCAACTCTGCTTAAGAAACTGACAAGAACAGTAGCAGCTCTTCAGTCCCATACACTGTACCTCCTGGGAACAGACACCAGTGCTATTTGCCCTTTGTATGACAATGGGAGTACAATAGTGACTCTTCTTACCAGAAAACAACTATTGCTCCTAAGACCAGAAACTGCATGTGATTCAACTCCATTTAGGATGGGAAACAAACCCTCGCTCGCCATACAAGAAACACACTCTGCTTTTGAGAAAACAGCACTCTTCTACTCTACTGTGTTTCCTATAGGGTCAGAATAGTGAGCTTGCGCAGAACAAAAGAACTGTACTTCCTACACACACAGGCTATATCTAGTTCAACTCTGCTTAGGAAACTGACAAGAACAGTTTCTCCTCTTCAGTCCGATACACTATACTTGCAGGGAACAGACGCCAGTGCTATTTGCCCTGCATATGACAATGGGAACTCAAAAGTGACTCTTCTTACCAGAAAAAAAAACTCTTGCTCGTAGGAACAGAAACTGCATGTGATTCAACTCCATTTAGGACTGCGAAACAAACGCTAGCTCGCCTTTCAAGAAAAACACTCTGCTTTTGAGAAATAGCACTCTTCTACTCTACAGAGTTTCCTATGGGGTCCGAACAGTGAGCTTGCTCAGAATAAAAGAATTGTGCTTCCTACACACACGGGCCATATCTAGTTCAACTCTACTTAGGACCCTGACAAGAACAGTAGCTCCTCTTCAGTCCAATACACTGTACTTAATGGGAACAGACGTGAGTGCTATTTGCACTGTGTTTTGCAATGGCAGCACAATAGTGACTTTCCTTACCAGGAAACAACTCTTGCTCGTAGGACCAGAAACTGCATGTGATTCAACTCCATTTAGGACTGGGAAACAAACGCTTGATCACCTTACAAGAAACACACTCTGCTTTTGAGAAAAGAGCACTCTTCTACTCTACTGTGTTTCCAAAAGGGCCAGAATAGTGAGCTTGCTCAGAACAAAAGAACTGTGCTTCCTACACACACGGGCTATATCTAGTTCAACTCTGCTTAGGAAACTGACAAGAACAGTAGCTCCTCTTCAGTCCCATACACTGTACTTGCGGGGAACAGATGCGAGTGCTATTTGCACTGTATATGGCAATGGGAGCACAATAGTGACTCTTCTTACCAGAAAACAACTCTTGCTCGTAGCATCAAAAACTGCATGTGATTCAACTCCTTTTAGAACTGGGAAACAAACGCTAGCTTGCCTTACAAGAAACATACTCTGCTTTTGATAAAAGAGCACTCTTCTACTCTACTGTCTTTCCTTTTGGGCCAGAACAGTGAGCTTTCTCAGAACAAAAGAACTGTGATTCCTACACACACGGCCATATCTGGTTCAATTCTGCTTAGGAAACTGAGAAGAACAGTGGATCCTCTTCAGTACAATACACTGTACATGCTGAAAATAGACGCCAGTGCTATTTGTAATGTGTATGACAATGGGAGCGCAATAGTGACTCTTCTTACCAGAAAACAACTCTTGCTCATAGGACCAGAAACTGCATGTGATTCAACTCCATTTAGGACTGGGAAATAAATGCTAGCTCGCCTTACAAGAAACACACTCTGCTTTTGAGAAAAGATCACTCTTCTACTCTACTGTGTTTCCTATAGGGCCAGAACAGTGAGCTTGCTCAGAACAAAAGAACTGTGCTTCCAAAACACACGGCCATATATAGTTCAATTCTGCTTAGGAAACTGACAAGAACAGTAGCTCCTCTTCAGTCCAATTACCTGTACATGCTGGGAACAGACGCCAGTGCTATTTGTAATGTGCATGACAATGGGAGCGCAATAGTGACTCTTCTTACCAGAAAACAACTCTTGCTCATAGGACCAGAAACTGCATGTGATTCATCTCCATTTAGGACGGGAAACAAACGCTATCTCGCCTTACAAGAAACACACTCTGCTTTTGAGAAAAGCGCACTCTTCTACTCTCTGAGTTTCCTTTGGGGTCCAAACAGTGAGCTTGTAGTGAACAAAAGAACAGTGCTTCCTACACACACGGGCAATATCTAGTTCAACTCTGCTTAGGAAACTGACAAGAACAGTAGCTCCTCTTCAGTCCAATACACTGTACTTGCTGGGAACAGACGCGAGAGCTATTTGCACTGTATATGACAATGGGAGCGCAATAGTGACTCTTCTTACCAGAAAACAACTCTTGCTCATAGGACCAGAAACTGCATGTGATTCAACTCCATTTAGGACGGGAAACAAACGGTAGCTCGTCTTACAAGAAACACACTCTGCTTTTGAGAAAAGAGAACTCTTCTACTCTACTGTGTTTCCAATAGGGCCAGAATAGAGAGCTTGCTCAGAACAAAACAACTGTGCTTCCTACACACACGGCCATATCTAGTTCAATTCTGCTTAGGAAACTGACAAGAACAGTAGATCCTCTTCAGTCCCATACACTGTACTTGATGGGAACAGACGCCAGTGCTATTTGCCCTGTGTATGACAATGGGAACGCAATAGTGACTCTTCTTACCAGAAAGCAAATCTTGCTCAAAGGACCAGAAACTGCATGTGATTCAATTTCATTTAGGACTGAAAAACAAACGCTAGCTCGCCTTACAAGAAACACACTCTGTTTTTGAGAAATGAGCACTCTTCTACACTTCTGTGTTTCCTTTGGGGTCCAAACAGTGAGCTTGCTCTGAACAAAAGAACTGTGCTTCCTACACACACGGGCCATATCTAGTTCAACTCTGCTTAGGAAACTGACAAGAACAGTAGCTCCTCTTCAGTCCAATACACAGAACTTTCTGGGAACAAACGGGAGAGCTATTTGCACCGTATATGGCAATGGGAGCGCAATAGTGACTCTTCTTACCAGAAAACAACTCTTGCTCATAGGACCAGAAACTGCATGTGATTCAACTCCATTTATGACGGGAAACAAACGCTAGCTCGTCTTACAAGAAACACTCTCTGCTTTTGAGAAAAGAGCACTGTTCTACTCTACTGTGTTTCGTATAGGGCCAGAATAGTGAGCTTGCTCAGAACAAAAGAACTGTGCTTCCTACACACACGTAATAAATCTTGTTCAACTCTGCTTAGGAAACTGACAAGAACAGTAGCTCCTCTTCAGTCCAATACACTGTACGTAATGGGAACAGACACGAGTGCTATTTGCACTGTGTATGGCAATGGGAGCACAATAGTGACTTTCCTTACCAGAAAACAACTCTTGCTCGTAGGACCAAAAACTCCATGTGATTCAACTCCATTTAGGACTGGGAAACAAACACTAGCTCGCCTTACAAGAAACACACTCTGCTTTTGAGAAAAGATCACTCTTCTACTCTACTGTGTTTCCTATAGGGACAGAACAGTGAGGTTGCTCATAAAAAAAGAACTGTGCTTCCTACACACACGGCCATATGTAGGTCAATTCTGCTTAGGAAACTGACAAGAACAGTAGATCCTCTTCAGTCCCATACACTGTACTTGCTGGGAACAGACGCCAGTGCTATTTGCCCTTGTATGACAATGGGAGTGCAATAGTGTCTCTTTTCTTACCAGAAAACAACTCTTGCTCATAGGACCAGAAACTGCATGTGATTCAACTCCATTTAGGACTGTGAAACAAACCCTAGCTCTCCTTACAATAAAACACACTCTGCTTTTGAGAAAAGATCACTCTTCTACTTTACTGTTTCCTATAGGGCCAGAACAGTGAGCTTGCTCAGAACAAAAGAACTGTGCTTCCTACAAACACGGCCATATATAGTTCAATTCAGCTTAGGAAACTGACAAGAACAATAGCTCCTCTTCAGTCCAATACACCATACATGCTGGGAACAGACGCCAGTGCTATTTGTAATGTGTATTACAATGGGAGCACAATAGTGACTCTTCTTACCAGAAAACAACTCTTGCTCGTAGGACCAAAAACTGCATGTGATTCAACTCCATTTAGGACTGCGAAACAAACGCTAGCTCGCCTTACAAGAAACACACTCTGCTTTTGAGAAAAAAGCACTCTTCTTCTCTACTGTGTTTCCTATAGGGCCAGAATAGTGAGCTTGCTCAGAACAAAAGAACTGTGCTTCCTACACACACGGGCTATATCTACTTCAACTCTGCTTAGGAAACTGACCAGAACAGTAGCTCCTCTTCATTCCCATCCACTGTACTTGCTGGGAACAGACGCCAGTGCTATTTGCCCTTTGTATGACACTGGGAGCGCAATAGTGACTCTTCTTACCAGGAAACAACTCTTGCTCGTAGGACCAGAAACTGCATGTGATTCAACTCCATTTAGGATGGGAAACAAACGCTAGCTCGCCTTACAAGAAACACTCTCTGCTTTTCAGAATAGAGCACTCTTCTTCTCTACTGTGTTTCCTATATGGCCAGAATAGTGAGCTTGCTCAGAACAAAAGAACTGTGCTTCCTACACAAATGGGCTATATCTAGTTCAACTCTGCTTAGGAAACTGACAAGAACAGTAGCTCCTCTTCAGTCCAATACTCTGTACTTGCTTTGAACAGACTCGAGTGCTATTTGCACTGTGTATGGCAATGGGAGCACAATAGTGACTTTCCTTACCAGAAAACAACTCTTGCTCGTAGGATCAAAAACTGCATGTGATTCAACTCCATTTAGGCCTGGGAAACAAACACTAGCTCGCCTTACAAGAAACACACTCTGCTTTTGAGAAAAGATCACTCTTCTACTCTACTGTGTTTCCTATAGGGCCAGAACAGTGAGCTTGCTCAGAACAAAGGAACTGTGCTTCCAACACACACGGCCATAACTAGGTCAATTCTGCTTAGGAAACTGACAAGAACAGTAGATCCTCTTCAGTCCAATACACTGTACTTGCTGGGAACAGACGCCAGTGCTATTTGCCCTGTGTATGACAAAGGGAGCGCAATAGTGACTCTTCTTACCAGAAAACAACTCTTGCTCATAGGACCAGAAACTGCATGTGATTCAACTACATTTAGGACTGCGAAACAAACGCTAGCTCGCCTTACAAGAAACACACTCTGCTTTTGAGAAAAGAGCAATCTTCTACTCTCTGAGTTTTCTTTGGGGTCCAAACAGTGACCTTGTTCTGAACAAAAGAACTGTGCTTCCTACACACATGGGCCATATCTAGTTCAACTCAGCTTAGGAAACTGACAAGAACAGTAGTTCCTATTCAGTCCAATACACTGAACTTTCTGGGAACAAACGGGAGAGCTATTTGCACCGTATATGGCAATGGGAGCGCAATAGTGACTCTTCTTACCAGAAAACAACTCTTGCTCATAGGACCAGAAAGTGCATGGGATTCAACTCCATATAGGAGTGCGAAACAAACGCTAGCTCGTCTTACAAGAAACACTCTCTGCTTTTGAGAAAAGAGCACTCTTCTACTCTACTGTGTTTCCTATAGGGCCAGAATAGTGAGCTTGCTCAGAACAAAAGAACTGTGCTTCCTACACACACGGGCTAAATCTAGTTCAACTCTGCTTAGGAAACTGACAAGAACAGTAGCTCCTCTTCAGTCCAATACACTGTACTTAATGGGAACAGACGCGAGTGCTATTTGCACTGTGTATGGCAATGGGATCACAATAGTGACTTTGCTTACCAGAAAACAACTCTTGCTCATAGGACCAAAAACTGCATGTGATTCAACTCCATTTAGGACTGGGAAACAAACGCTAGCCCGCCTTACAAGAAACACACTCTGCTTTTGAGAAAAGATCACTCTTCTACTCTACTGTGTTTCCTATAGGGCCAGAACAGTGAGCTTGCTCAGAACAAAAGAACTGTGCTTCCAAAACACACGGCCATATATAGTTCAATTCTGCTTAGGAAACTGACAAGAACAGTAGCTCCTCTTCAGTCCAATTACCTGTACATGCTGGGAACAGACGCCAGTGCTATTTGTAATGTGTATGACAATGGGAGCGCAATAGTGACTCTTCTTACCAGAAAACAACTCTTGCTCATAGGACCAGAAACTGCATGTGATTCAACTCCATTTAGGACGGGAAACAAACGCTATCTCGCCTTACAAGAAACACACTCTGCTTTTGAGAAAAGAGCACTCTTCTACTCTCTGAGTTTCCTTTGGGGTCCAAACAGTGAGCTTGTAGTGAACAAAAGAACAGTGCTTCCTACACACACGGGCAATATCTAGTTCAACTCTGCTTAGGAAACTGACAAGAACAGTAGCTCCTCTTCAGTCCAATACACTGTACTTGCTGGGAACAGACGCGAGAGCTATTTGCACTGTATATGACAATGGGAGCGCAATAGTGACTCTTCTTACCAGAAAACAACTCTTGCTCATAGGACCAGAAACTGCATGTGATTCAAATCCATTTAGGACGGGAAACAAACGGTAGCTCGTCTTACAAGAAACACACTCTGCTTTTGAGAAAAGAGCACTCTTCTACTCTACTGTGTTTCATATAGGGCCAGAATAGTGAGCTTGCTCAGAACAAAACAACTGTGCTTCCTAAACACACGGGCTATATCTAGTTCAACTCTGCTTAGGAAACTGACAAGAACAGTAGCTCCTCTTCAGTCCAATACACTGTACTTGCTGGGAACAGACGCGAGAGCTATTTGCACTGTATATGATGATGGGAGCGCAATAGTGACTCTTCTTACCAGAAAACAACTCTTGCTCATAGGACCAGAAACTGCATGTGATTCAACTCCCTTTAGGACGGGAAACAAACGCTAGATCGTCTTACAAGAAACACTCTCTGCTTTTCAGAAAAGAGCACTCTTCTACTCTACTGTGTTTCCAATGGGGTCCGAACAGTGAGCTTGCTCAGAACAAAAGAAGTGTGCTTCCTACACACACGGCCATATCTAGTTCAATTCTGCTTAGGAAACTGACAAGAACAGTAGATCCTCTTCAGTCCCATACACTGTACTTGCTGGGAACAGACGCCAGTGCTATTTGCCCTGTGTATGACAATGGGAACGCATAGTGACTCTTCTTACCAGAAAGCAAATCTTGCTCATAGGACCAGAAACTGCATGTGATTCAATTCCATTTAGGACTGCAAAACAAACGCTAGCTCGCCTTACAAGAAACACACTCTGTTTTTGAGAAATGAGCACTCTTCTACCCTTCTGTGTTTCCTTTGGGGTCCAAACAGTGAGCTTGCTCTGAACAAAAGAACTGTGCTTCCTACACACACGGGCCATATCTAGTTCAACTCTGCTTAGGAAACTGACAAGAACAGTAGCTCCTCTTCAGCCCAATACACTGAACTTTCTGGGAACAAACGGGAGAGCTATTTGCACCGTATATGGCAATGGGAGCGCAATAGTGATTCTTCTTACCAGAAAACAACTCTTGCTCATAGGACCAGAAACTGCATGTGATTCAACTCCACTTATGACGGGAAACAAACGCTAGCTCATCTTACAAGAAACACTCTCTGCTTTTGAGAAAAGAGCACTCTTCTACTCTACTGTGTTTCGTATAGGGCCAGAATAGTGAGCTTTCTCAGAACAAAAGAACTGTGCTTCCTACACACACGGGCTAAATCTAGTTCAACTCTGCTTAGGAAACTGACAAGAACAGTAGCTCCTCTTCAGTCCAATACACTGTACTTAATGGGAACAGACGCGAGTGCTATTTGCACTGTGTATGGCAATGGGAGCACAATAGTGACTTTCCTTACCAGAAAACAACTCTTGCTCGTAGGACCAAAAACTGCATGTGATTCAACTCCATTTAGGACAGGGAAACAAACGCTAGCTCGCCTTACAAGAAACACACTCTGCTTTTGAGAAAAGATCACTCTTCTACTCTACTGTGTTTCCTATAGGGCCAGAACAGTGAGCTTGCTCAGAACAAAAGAACTGTGCTTCCAAAACACACGGCCATATATAGTTCAATTCTGCTTAGGAAACTGACAAGAACAGTAGCTCCTCTTCAGTCCAATTACCTGTACATGCTGGGAACAGACGCCAGTGCTATTTGTAATGTGTATGACAATGGGAGCGCAATAGTGACTCTTCTTACCAGAAAACAACTCTTGCTCGTAGGACCAGAAACTGCATGTGATTCAACTCCATTTAGGACGGGAAACAAACGCTATCTCGCCTTACAAGAAACACACTCTGCTTTTGAGAAAAGAGCACTCTTCTACTCTCTGAGTTTCCTTTGGGGTCCAAACAGTGAGCTTGTAGTGAACAAAAGAACAGTGCTTCCTACACACACGGGCAATATCTAGTTCAACTCTGCTTAGGAAACTGACAAGAACAGTAGCTCCTCTTCAGTCCAATACACTGTACTTGCTGGGAACAGACGCGAGAGCTATTTGCACTGTATATGACAATGGGAGCGCAATAGTGACTCTTCTTACCAGAAAACAACTCTTGCTCATAGGACCAGAAACTGCATGTGATTCAACTCCATTTAGGACGGGAAACAAACGGTAGCTCGTCTTACAAGAAACACACTCTGCTTTTGAGAAAAGAGCACTCTTCTACTCTACTGTGTTTCCTATAGGGCCAGAATAGTGAGCTTGCTCAGAACAAAACAACTGTGCTTCCTAAACACACGGGCTATATCTAGTTCAACTCTGCTTAGGAAACTGACAAGAACAGTAGCTCCTCTTCAGTCCAATACACTGTACTTGCTGGGAACAGACGCGAGAGCTATTTGCACTGTATATGATGATGGGAGCGCAATAGTGACTCTTCTTACCAGAAAACAACTCTTGCTCATAGGACCAGAAACTGCATGTGATTCAACTCCCTTTAGGACGGGAAACAAACGCTAGATCGTCTTACAAGAAACACTCTCTGCTTTTCAGAAAAGAGCACTCTTCTACTCTACTGTGTTTCCAATGGGGTCCGAACAGTGAGCTTGCTCAGAACAAAAGAAGTGTGCTTCCTACACACACGGCCATATCTAGTTCAATTCTGCTTAGGAAACTGACAAGAACAGTAGATCCTCTTCAGTCCCATACACTGTACTTGCTGGGAACAGACGCCAATGCTATTTGCCCTGTGTATGACAATGGGAACGCATAGTGACTCTTCTTACCAGAAAGCAAATCTTGCTCATAGGACGAGAAACTGCATGTGATTCAATTCCATTTAGGACTGCAAAACAAACGCTAGCTCGCCTTACAAGAAACACACTCTGTTTTTGAGAAATGAGCACTCTTCTACCCTTCTGTGTTTCCTTTGGGGTCCAAACAGTGAGCTTGCTCTGAACAAAAGAACTGTGCTTCCTACACACACGGGCCATATCTAGTTCAACTCTGCTTAGGAAACTGACAAGAACAGTAGCTCCTCTTCAGCCCAATACACTGAACTTTCTGGGAACAAACGGGAGAGCTATTTGCACCGTATATGGCAATGGGAGCGCAATAGTGACTCTTCTTACCAGAAAACAACTCTTGCTCATAGGACCAGAAACTGCATGTGATTCAACTCCATTTATGACGGGAAACAAACGCTAGCTCGTCTTACAAGAAACACTCTCTGCTTTTGAGAAAAGAACACTCTTCTACTCTACTGTGTTTCGTATAGGGCCAGAATAGTGAGCTTTCTCAGAACAAAAGAACTGTGCTTCCTACACACACGGGCTAAATCTAGTTCAACTCTGCTTAGGAAACTGACAAGAACAGTAGCTCCTCTTCAGTCCAATACACTGTACTTAATGGGAACAGACGCGAGTGCTATTTGCACTGTGTATGGCAATGGGAGCACAATAGTGACTTTCCTTACCAGAAAACAACTCTTGCTCGTAGGACCAAAAACTGCATGTGATTCAACTCCATTTAGGACAGGGAAACAAACGCTAGCTCGCCTTACAAGAAACACACTCTGCTTTTGAGAAAAGATCACTCTTCTACTCTACTGTGTTTCCTATAGGGCCAGAACAGTGAGCTTGCTCAGAACAAAAGAACTGTGCTTCCAAAACACACGGCCATATATAGTTCAATTCTGCTTAGGAAACTGACAAGAACAGTAGTCCTCTTCAGTCCAATTACCTGTACATGCTGGGAACAGACGCCAGTGCTATTTGTAATGTGTATGACAATGGGAGCGCAATAGTGACTCTTCTTACCAGAAAACAACTCTTGCTCATAGGACCAGAAACTGCATGTGATTCAACTCCATTTAGGACGGGAAACAAACGCTATCTCGCCTTACAAGAAACACACTCTGCTTTTGAGAAAAGAGCACTCTTCTACTCTCTGAGTTTCCTTTGGGGTCCAAACAGTGAGCTTGTAGTGAACAAAAGAACAGTGCTTCCTACACACATGGGCAATATCTAGTTCAACTCTGCTTAGGAAACTGACAAGAACAGTAGCTCCTCTTCAGTCCAATACACTGAACTTTCTGGGAACAAACGGGAGAGCTATTTGCACCGTATATGGCAATGGGAGCGCAATAGTGACTCTTCTTACCAGAAAACAACTCTTGCTCATAGGACCAGAAACTGCATGTGATTCAACTCCATTTATGACGGGAAACAAACGCTAGCTCGTCTTACAAGAAACACTCTCTGCTTTTGAGAAAAGAGCACTCTTCTACTCTACTGTGTTTCGTATAGGGCCAGAATAGTGAGCTTGTTCAGAACAAAAGAACTGTGCTTCCTACACACAAATAATAAATCTAGTTCAACTCTGCTTAGGAAACTGACAAGAACAGTAGCTCCTCTTCAGTCCAATACACTGTACTTAATGGGAACAGACACGAGTGCTATTTGCACTGTGTATGTCAATGGGAGCACAATAGTGACTTTCCTTACCAGAAAACAACTCTTGCTCGTAGGACCAAAAACTCCATGTGATTCAACTCCATTTAGGACTGGGAAACAAACACTAGCTCGCCTTACAAGAAAAACACTCTGCTTTTGAGAAAAGATCACTCTTCTACTCTACTGTGTTTCCTATAGGGACAGAACAGTGAGGTTGCTCATAACAAAAGAACTGTGCTTCCTACACACACGGCCATATCTAGGTCAATTCTGCTTAGGAAACTGACAAGAACAGTAGATCCTCTTCAGTCCCATACACTGTACTTGCTGGGAACAGACGCCAGTGCTATTTGCCCTTGTATGACAATGGGAGTGCTATAGTGTCTCTTTTCTTACCAGAAAACAACTCTTGCTCATAGGACCAGAAACTGCATGTGATTCAACTCCATTTAGGACTGCGAAACAAACCCTAGCTCGCCTTACAAGAAACACACTCTGCTTTTGAGAAAAGATCACTCTTCTACTCTACTGTGTTTCCTATAGGGCCAGAACAGTGAGCTTGCTCAGAACAAAAGAACTGTGCTTCCTGCACACACGGCCATATCTAGTTCAACTCTGCTTAGGAAAATGACAAGAACAGTAGCTCCTCTTCAGTCCAATGCACTGTACTTCCTGGGAATAGACGCGAGTGCTATTTGCACTGTGTACAGCAATGGGAACACAAGAGTGACTCTTCTTACCAGAAAACAACTCTGGCTCTTAGGACCAGAAACTGCATGTGATTCAACTCCACTTAGGACTGAGAAACAAACGCTAGCTTGCCTTACAAGAAACGAGCTCTGCTTTTGAGAAAAGGGCACACTTCTACTCTACTGTGTTTCCTATGTGGTCCGAACAGTGAGCTTGCTCAGAACAAAAGAACTTTGCTTCCTACACACACGGCCATATATAGTTCAATTCAGCTTAGGAAACTGACAAGAACAATAGCTCCTCTTCAGTCCAATACACCGTACAAGCTGGGAACAGACGCCAGTGCTATTTGTAATGTGTATTACAATGGGAGCGCAATAGTGACTCTTCTTACCAGAAAACAACTCTTGCTCGTAGGACCAAAAACTGCATGTGATTCAACTCCATTTAGGACTGCGAAACAAACGCTAGCTCACCTTACAAGAAACACACTCTGCTTTTGAGAAAAAAGCACTCTTCTTCTCTACTGTGTTTCCTATACGGCCAGAATAGTGAGCTTGCTCAGAACAAAAGAACTGTGCTTCCTACACACACGGGCTATATCTACTTCAACTCTGCTTAGGAAACTGACAAGAACAGTAGCTCCTCTTCATTCCCATACACTGTACTTGCTGGGAACAGACGCCAGTGCTATTTGCCCTTTGTATGACAATGGGAGCGCAATAGTGACTCTTCTTACCAGGAAACAACTCTTGCTCTTAGGACCAGAAACTGCATGTGATTCAACTCCATTTAGGATGGGAAACAAACGCTAGCTCGCCTTACAAGAAACACTCTCTGCTTTTCAGAATAGAGCACTCTTCTTCTCTACTGTGTTTCCTATATGGCCAGAATAGTGAGCTTGCTCAGAACAAAAGAACTGTGCTTCCTACACAAATCGGCTATATCTAGTTCAACTCTGCTTAGGAAACTGACAAGAACAGTAGCTCCTCTTCAGTCCAATACACTGTACTTGCTTTGAACAGATGCGAGTGCTATTTGCACTGTGTATGGCAATGGGAGCACAATAGTGACTTTCCTTACCAGAAAACAACTCTTGCTCGTAGGATCAAAAACTGCATGTGATTCAACTCCATTTAGGCCTGGGAAACAAACACTAGCTCGCCTTACAAGAAACACACTCTGCTTTTGAGAAAAGATCACTCTTCTACTCTACTGTGTTTCCTATAGGGCCAGAACAGTGAGCTTGCTCAGAACAAAGGAACTGTGCTTCCAACACACACGGCCATATCTAGGTCAATTCTGCTTAGGAAACTGACAAGAACAGTAGATCCTCTTCAGTCCAATACACTGTACTTGCTGGGAACAGACGCCAGTGCTATTTGCCCTGTGTATGACAATGGGAGCGCAATAGTGACTCTTCTTACCAGAAAACAACTCTTGCTCATAGGTCCAGAAACTGCATGTGATTCAACTACATTTAGGACTGCGAAACAAACGCTAGCTCGCCTTACAAGAAACACACTCTGCTTTTGAGAAAAGAGCAATCTTCTACTCTCTGAGTTTTCTTTGGGGTCCAAAGAGTGAGCTTGTTCTGAACAAAAGAACTGTGCTTCCTAAACACACGGGCCATATCTAGTTCAACTCAGCTTAGGAAACTGACAAGAACAGTAGCTCCTCTTCAGTCCAATACACTGAACTTTCTGGGAACAAACGGGAGAGCTATTTGCACCGTATATGGCAATGGGAGCTCAATAGTGACTCTTCTTACCAGAAAACAACTCTTGCTCATAGGACCAGAAACTGCATGAGATTCAACTCCATATAGGACTGCAAAACAAACGCTAGCTCGTCTTACAAGAAACACTCTCTGCTTTTGAGAAAAGAGCACTCTTCTACTCTACTGTGTTTCCTATAGGGCCAGAATAGTGAGCTTGCTCAGAACAAAAGAACTGTGCTTCCTATACACACGGGCCATATCTAGTTCAATTCTGCTTAGGAAACTGGCAAGAACAGTAGATCCCCTTCAGTCCAATACACTGTACTTGCTGGGAACAGACGCCAGTGCTATTAGCACTGTGTATGACAATGGGAGCGCAATAGTGACTCTTCTTACCACAAACAACTCTTGCTCCTAGGACCAGAAACTGCATGGGATTCAACTCCATTTAGGACTGGGAAACAAACGCTAGCTCACCTTGCAAGAAACACACTCTGCTTTTGAGAAAAGAGCACTGTTCTACTCTACTGTGTTTCCTATAGGGCCAGAACAGTGAGATTGCTCAGAACAAAAGAACAGTGCTTCCTACACATATGGCCATATCTAGTACAATTCTGCTTAGGAAACTGTTAAGAACAGTAGATCCTCTTCAGTCCAATACACTGTACATGCTGGGAATAGACGCCAGTGCTATTTGCCCTGTGTATGACAATGGGAGGGCAATAGTGTCTCTTCTTACCAGAAAACAACTCTTGTTTTTAGGACCAGAAACTGCTCGTGATTCAACTCCATTTAGGACTGGGAAACAAATGCTAGCTCGCCTTACAAGAAACACACTCTTCTTTTGAGAAAAGAGCACTCTTCTACTCTACTGTGTTTCCTATAGGGCCAGAACAGTGAGCTTTCTCAGAACAAAGAACTGAGCTTCCTACACACACGGGCCATATATAGTTCAACTCTGCTTAGGAAACTGACGAGAACAGTAGCTCCTCTTCAGTCCAATACACTGTACTTGCTGGGAACAGACACGAGTGCTATTTGCACTGTGTACAGAAATGGGAACACAATAGTGACTCTTCTTACCACAAAACAACTCTTGCTCCTAGGACCAGAAACTGCATGGGATTCAACTCAATTTAGGACTGGGAAACAAACGCTAGCTTGCCTTACAAGAAACACACTCTGCTTTTGAGAAAAGAGCACTCTTCTACTCTACTGTGTTTCCTATAGGGCCAGAACAGTGAGCTTGCTCAGAACAAAAGAAATGTGCTTCATACACACACGGGCCATATCTAGTTCAATTCTGCTTAGGAAACTGGCAAGAACAGCAGCTCCTCTTCAGTCCAATACACTGTACTTGATTGGAACAGACGCAAGTGCTATTTGTACTGTGTATGGCATTGGGAGTGCAATAGTGACTCTACTTACCAAAAAATAACTCTACTCGTAGGACCAGAAACTGCATGTGATTCAAATTCATTTAGGACTGGGAAACAAAAGCTAGCTCACCTTACAAGAAACATACTCTGCTTTTGAGAAAAGAGCACTCTTCTTCTCTACTATGTGTCCTATGGGGTCCGAACAGTGAGCTTGCTCAGAACAAAAGAACTGTGCTTCCTACACACACGGGCAATATCTAGTTCAACTCTGCTTAGGAAACTGACAAGAACAGTAGCTCCTCTTCAGTCCAATACACTGTATTTGCTGGGAACAGATGCAAGTGCTATTTGCACTGTGTTTGGCAATGGGAGCGCAATAGTGACTTTCCTTACCAGAAAACAACTCTTGCGCGTAGGACCAAAAACTGCATGTGATTCAACTCCATTTAGGACTGGGAAACAAACACTAGCTCGCCTAACAAGAAACACAATCTAATTTTGAGAAAAGAGCACTCTTCTACTCTACTGTGTTTCCTATAGGGCCAGAACAGTGAGCTTGCTCAGAACAAAAGAACAGTACTTCCTGCACACATGGCCATATCTAGTTCAATTCTGCTTAGGAAATTGACAAGAGCAGTAGATCCTTTTCAGTGCAATACACTCTACATGCTGGGAACAGAAGCCAGTGCTATTTGCCCTGTGTATGACAATGGAAGCAAAATAGTGTCTCTTCTTACCAGAAAACAACTCTTGCTCGTAGGAACAGAAACTGCATGTGATTCAACTCCATCTAGGACTTGGAAACAAACACTAGCTCGCCTTACAAGAAACACACTCTGCTTTTGAGAAAAGAGCACTCTGCTACTCTACTGTGTTTCCTATAGGGCCAGAACAGTGAGATTGCTCAGAACAAACGATGTGTGCTTCCTACACACACGGGCCATATGTAGTTCAACTCTGCTTAGGAAACAGACGAGAACAGTAGCTCCTCTTAAGTCCAATACACTGTACTTGCTGGGAACAGACGCCAGTGCTATTTGCACTGTGTACAGTAATAGGAGCACAATAGTGACTTTTCTTACCAGAAAACAACTTTTGCTCTTAGGATTAGAAACTGCATGTGATTCAACTCCACTTAGGACTGGGAAACAAACGCTAGCTCGCCTTACAAGAAACACACTCTACTTTTGAGAAAAGAGAACTCTTCTACTCTACTGTGTTTCCTATAGGGCGAGAACAGTGAGATTGCTCAGAAGAAAAGAACTGTGCTTCCTACAAACACGGGCCATATCTAGTTCAACTCTGCTTAGGAAACTGACAAGAAGAGTAGCTCCTCTTCAGTCCAATACACTGTACTTGCTGGGAACATACGCGAGTGCTATTTACACTGTGTACAGCAATGGGAGCGCAATAGTGACTTTTCTTACCAGAAAACAACTCTTGCTCATAGGACCAGAAACTGTATGTCATTCAACTCCGTTTAGGACTGGGAAACAAACGCTAGCACGCCTTACAAGAAAAACACTCTGCTTTTGAGAAAAGAGCACTCTTCTACTCTACTGTGTTTCCTATAGGGCCAGTACAGTGAGCTTGCTCAGAACAAAAGAATTGTGCTTCCTACACAAATGGCCATATCCAGTTCAATTCTGCTTAGGAAACTGACAAGAACAGTGTCTCCTCTTCAGTCCAATACACTGTACTTGCTGGGAACAGATGCGAGTGCTATTTGCACTGTGTTTGGCAATGGGAGCACAATAGTGACTTTCCTTACCAGAAAACAACTCTTGCGCGTAGGACCAAAAACTGCATGTGATTCAACTCCATTGAGGACTGGGAAACAAACACCAGCTCGCCTTACAAGAAACACACTCTGCTTTTGAGAAAAGAGCATTCTTCTACTCTACTGTGTTTCCTATAGGGCCAGAACAGTGAGCTTGCTCAGAACAAAAGAACTGTGCTTCCTGCAAACACGGGCCATATCTAGTTCAACTCTGCTTAGGAAACTGACAAGAACAGTAGCTCCTCTTCAGTCCAATACACTGTACTTGCTGGGAACAGACGCGAGTGTTATTTGCACTGTGTACGGCATTGGGAGCTCAATAGTGACACTTTTTACCAATAAACAACTCTTGCTCATAGGACCAGAAACTGCATGTGATTCAACTCCATTTAGGACTGGGAAACAAATGCTATCTCGCCTTACAAGAAACACACTCTGCTTTTGAGAAAAGAGCACTCTTGTACTCTACTGTGTTTCCTATAGCGCCAGAACAGTGAGCTTGCTCAGAACAAAAGAAATGTGCTTCATACATACACGTGCCATATATAGTTCAACTCTGCTTAGGAAACTGACGAGAACAGTAGCTCCTCTTCAGTCCAATACACTGTACTTGCTGGGAACAGATGCCAGTGTTATTTGCCCTGTGTATGACAATGGGAGTGCAATAGTGACTCTTCTTACCACAAAACAACTCTTGCTCCTAGGACCAGAAACTGCATGGGATTCAACTCCATTAGGACTGGGAAAGAAACGCTAGCTTGCCTTACAAGAAACACACTCTGCTTTTGAGAAAAGAGCACTCTTCTACTCTACTGTGTTTCCTATAGGGCCAGAACAGTGAGCTTGCTCAGAACAAAAGAAATGTGCTTCATACACACACGGGCCATATCTAGTTCAATTCTGCTTAGGAAACTGACAAGAACAGCAGCTCCTCTTCAGTCCAATACACTGTACTTGATTGGAACAGACGCAAGTGCTATTTGTACTGTGTATGGCATTGGGAGCGCAATAGTGACTCTTCTTACCAAAACTAACTCTACTCGTAGGACCAGAAACTGCATGTGATTCAAATTCATTTAGGACTGGGAAACAAAAGCTAGCTCACCTTACAAGAAACATACTCTGCTTTTGAGAAAAGAGCACTGTTCTTCTCTACTATGTGTCCTATGGGGTCCGAACAGTGAGCTTGCTCAGAACAAAAGAACTGTGCTTCCTACGCACACGGGCCATATCTAGTTCAACTCTGCTTAGGAAACTGACAAGAACAGTAGCTCCTCTTCAGTCCAATACACTGTACTTGCTGGGAACAGACGCGAGTGCTATTTGCACTGTGTACGGCATTGGGAGCACAATAGTGACTCTTTTTTACCAGAAAACAACTCTTGCTCGTAGGAACAGAAACTGCATGTGATTCAACTCCATTTAGGACTGGGAAACAAATGCTATCTCGCCTTACAAGAAACACACATCTGCTTTTGAGAAAAGAGCACTCTTGTACTCTACTGTGTTTCCTAAAGGGCCAGAACAGTGAGCTTACTCAGAACAAAAGAACTGTGCCTCCTACACACACGGGCCATATCTAGTTCAACTCTGCTTAGGAAACTGACGAGAACCGTAGCTCCTCTTCAGTCCAATACACTGTACTTCCTGTGAACAGACGCGAGTGCTATTTGTACTGTGTACAGCAATGGGAACACAATAGTGACTCTTCTTACCAGAAAACAACTCTGTATCTTAGGACCAGAAACTGCATGTGATTCAACTCCACTTAGGACTGGGAAACAAACGCTAGCTTGCCTTACAAGAAACGAGCTCTGCTTTTGAGAAAAGGGCACACTTCTACTCTACTGTGTTTCCTATGGGGTCCGAACAGTGAGCTTGCTCAGAACAAAAGAACTGTGCTCCCTACAAACATGGGCCATATCTAGTTCAACTCTGCTTAGGAAACTGACAAGAACAATAGCTCCGCTTCAGTCCAATACACTGTACTTGGTGGGAACAGACGCGAGTGCTATTTGCACTGAGTATGGAAATGGGAGCTCAATAGTGACTTTCCTTACCAGAAAACAACTCTTGCTCGTAGGACCAAAAACTGCATGTGATTCAAATCCGTTTAGGACTGGGAAACAAATGCTAGCTCGCCTAACAAGAAACACACTCTGCTTTTGAGAACAGAGCACTCTTCTACTCGACTGTGTATCCTATGGGGTCCGAACAGTGAGCTTCCTCAGAACAAAAGAACTGGGCTTCCTACACACACGGGCGATATCTAGTTCAACTCTGCTTAGGAAACTGACAAGAACAGTATCTCCGCTTCAGTCCAATACACTGTACTTGCTGGGAACAGATGAGAGTGCTATTTACACTGTGTATGGCAATGGGAGTGCAACAGTGACTTTATTACCAGAAAACAACTCTTGCTCGTAGGACCAAAAACTGCATGTGATTCAACTCCATTTAGGACTGGGAAACAAACGCTAGCTCGCCTTACAAGAAACACACTCTGCTTTTGAGAAAAGAGCACTCTTCTACTCTACTGTGTTTCCTATGGGGTCCGAACATTGAGCTTGCTCAGAACAAAAGAACTATGCTTCCTACACACACGGGCCATATCTAGTTCAACTCTGCGTAGGAAACTGACAAGAACAGTAGCTCCTCTTCAGTCCAATACACTGTACTTGCTGGGAACAGACGCGAGTGCTATTTGCACTGTGTATGGCAATGGGAGCGCAATAGTGTCTTTCCTTACCAGAAAACAACTCTTGCTCGTAGGACCAGAAACTGCATGTGATTCAGCTCCATTTAGAACTGGGAAACAAACGATAGCTCGCCTTACAAGAAACACACTCTGCTTTTGAGAAAAGAGCACTCTTCTACTCTACTGTGTTTCCTTTGGGGTCCTAACAGTGAGCTTGCTCAGAACAAAAGAACTGTGCTTCCTACACACACGGAGCATATGTAGTTCAACTCTGCTTAGGAAACTGACAAGAACAGTAGCTCTGCTTCAGTCCAATACACTGTACTTGCTGGGAACAGACGCGAGTGCTCTTTGTACTGTGTATGTAAATGAGAGCGCAATTGTGACTTTCCTTACCAGAAAACACCTCTTGCTCATAGGACCAGAAACTGCATGGGATTCAACTCCATTTCTGACTGGGAAACAAACACTAGCTCGCCTTACAAGAAACACACTCTGCTTTTCAGAAAAGAGCACTCTTCTACTCTACGGTGTTTCCTATAGGGCCAGAACAGTGAGCTTGCTCAGAACAAAAGAACTGTGCTTCATACAAATACTGACATATCTAGTTCAATTCTGCTTAGGAATCTGACAAGAACAGTAGCTCCTGTTCAGTCCAATACACTGTACATGCTGGGAAAAGATGCCAGAGCTATTTGCCCTGTGTATGACAATGGGAGAGCAATAGTGACTCTTCTTACCAGAAAACAACTCTTGCTCGTAGGACAAGAATCTGCATGTGATTCAACTCCATTTAGGACTGGGAAACAAACGCTAGCTCACCTAACAAGAAACACACTCTGCTTTTGAGAAAAGAGCACTCTTCTACTCTACTGTGTTTCCTATGGTGTCCGAACAGTGAGCTTGCTCAGAACAAAAGAACTGTGCTTCCTACACACACGGGCCATATCTAGTTCAACTCTGCTTAGGAAACTGACAAGAACGGTAGCTCCTCTTCAGTCCAGTACACTGTACTAGCTGGGAACAGACGCGAGTGCTATTTGCCCTGTGTATGGCAATAGGAGCACAATAGTTACTCTTCTTATGAGAAAACAACTCTTACTCATAGGACAAGAAACTACATGGGATTCAACTCCATTTCTGACTGGGAAACAAACACTAGCTCGCCTTACAAGAAACACACTCTGCTTTTGAGAAAAGAGCACTCTTCTACTCTACTGTGTTTCCTATGGGGTCTGAACAGTGAGCTTGCTCAGAACAAAAGAACTGTGCTTCCTACACACAGGAGCCATATCTAGTTCAACTCTGCTTAGGAAACTGACAAGAACAGTAGCTCCAGTTCAGTCCAATACACTGTACTTGCTGGGAACAGACGCCAGTGCTATTTGCCCTGTGTATGACAATGGGAGCGCAATAGTGACTCTTCTTACCAGAAAACCACTCTTGCTCGTAGGACCTGAAACTGCATAGGATTCAACTCCATTTCTGACTGGAAAACAAACACTAGCTCGCCTAACAAGAAACACACTCTGCTTTTGAGAAAAGAACACTCTTCTATTCTTCTGTGTTTCTACATGGTCCAAACAGTGAGCTTGCTCAGAACAAAAGAACTGTGCTCCCTACACACAGGGGCCATATCTAGTTCAACTCTGCTTAGGAAACTGACAAGAACGGTAGCTCCTCTTCAGTCCAATACACTGTACTTCCTGGGAACAGAAGCGATTGCTATTTGCACTGTGTATGGAAATGGGAGCGCAATAGTGACTTTCCTAACCAGAAAACAACTCTTGCTCATAGGACCAAAAACTGCATGTGATTCAACTCCATTTAGGACTGGGAAACAAAAGCTAGCTCGCCTTACAAGAAACACACTCTGCTTTTGAGAAAAGAGCACTCTTCTACTCTACTTTGTTTCCTATAGTGCCAGAACAGTGAGTTTGCTCAGAACAAAAGAACTGTGCTTCCTACAAATACGGCTATATCTAGTACAATTCTGCTTAGGAAACTGACAAGAACAGTAGATCCTCTGCAGTCCAATTCACTGTATATGCTGGGAACAGACGCCAGTGCTATTTGCCCTGTGTATGACAATGGGAGCGCAAGAGTGACTCTTCTTACCAGAAAACAACTCTTGCTCGTAGGACAAGAAACTGCATGAGATTCAACTCCACTTAGGACTGGGAAACAAACGCAGGCTCACCTAACAAGAAACACACTCTGCTTTTGAGAAAAGAGCACTCTTCTACTCTACTGTGTTTCCTATGGGGTCCGAACAGTGAGCTTGCTCAGAACAAAAAAAGTGTGCTTCCTACACACAGGGGCCATATCTAGTTCAACTCTGCTTCGGAAACTGACAGGAACAGTAGCTCCTCTTCAGTCCAATACACTGTACTTGCTGGGAACAGACGCCAGTGCTATTTGCACTGTGTATGACAATGGGAGCGCAATAGTGACTCTTATTACCAGAAAACAACTCTTGCTCGTAGGACCAGAAACTGCATAGGATTCAACTCCATTTCTGACTGGAAAACAAACACTAGCTCACCTAACAAGAAACACACTCTGCTTTTGAGAAAATAGCACTCTTCTATTCTTCTGTGTTTCTATATGGTCCGAACAGTGAGCTTGCTCAGAACAAAAGAACTGTGCTCCCTACACACAGGGGCCATATCTAGTTCAACTCTGCTTAGGAAACTGACAAGAACAGTAGCTCCGCTTCAGTCCAATACACTGTACTTCCTGGGAACAGATGAGATTGCTATTTGCACTGTGTATGGAAACGGGAGCGCAATAGTGACTTTCCTTACCAGAAAACAACTCTTGCTCATAGGACCAAAAACTGCATGTGGTTCAACTCCATTTAGGACTGGGAAACAAAAGCTAGCTCGCCTTACAAGAAACACACTCTGCTTTTGAGAAAAGAGCACTCTTCTACTCTACTGTGTTTCCTATAGAGCCATAACAGTGAGTTTGCTCAGAACAAAAGAACTGTGCTTCCTACATATACGGCTATATCTACTACAATTCTGCTTAGGAAACTGACAAGAACAGTAGATCCTCTTCAGTCCAATACACTGTATATGCTGGGAACAGAGGCCAGTGCTACTTGCACTGTGTATGGCAGTAGGAGCGCAAGAGTGACTCTTCTTATCAGAAAACACTTCTTGCTCATAAGACCAGAAATTGCATGGGATTCAACTCCATTTCTGACTGGGAAACAAACACTAGCTGGCCTTATAAGAAACACACTCTGCTTTTGAGAAAAGAGCACTCTTCTACTCTAATGTCTTTTCTATGGGGTCCGAACAGTGAGCTTGCTCAGAACAAAAGAACTGTGCTTCCTACAAACAGGGGCCATATCTAGTTCAACTCTGCTTAGGAAACTGACAAGAACAGTAGCTCCACTTCAGTCCAATACACTGTACTTGCTGGGAACAGACGCCAGTGCTATTTGCCCTGTGTATGACAATGGGAGCGCAATAGTGACTCTTCTTACCAGAAAACAACTCTTGTTCATAGGACCAGAAACTGCATGGAATTAAACTCCATTTTTGACAGGAAAACAAACACTATCTCGCGTTACAAGAAACACACTCTCCTTTTGAGAAAAGAGCACTCTTCTACTCTAATGTTTTTCCTATGGGGTCCGAACAGTGAGCTTGCTCAGAACAAAAGAACTGTGCTTCCTACACACATGGGCCATATCTAGTTCAACTCTGCTTAGGAAAATGACAAGAACAGTAGCTCGGCTTCAGTCCAAAACACTGTACTTGCTGGGAACAGACGCGAGTGCTATTTGCACTGAGTATGGCAAAGGGAGCGCAGTAGTGACTTTCCTTACCAGAAAACAACTCTTGCTCGTAGGACCAAAAACTGCATGTGATTCAACCCCGTTTAGGACTGGGAAACAAAAGCTAGCTCGCCTTACAAGAAACACACTCTGCTTTTGAGAAAAGAGCACTCTTCTACTCTACTGTGTTTCCTATAGGGCCAGAAAAGTGAGATTGCTCAGAACAAAAGAACTGTGCTTCATACAAATACTGCCATATCTAGTTCAATTCTGCTTAGGATACTGACAAGAACAGTAGCTCCGCTTCAGTCCAATACACTGTACTTGCTGGGAACAGACGCCAGTGCTCTTTGTACAGTGTATGTAAATGAGAGCGCATTAGTGACTTTCCTTACCAGAAAACACCTCTTGCTCGTAGGACCAGAAACTGCATGGGATTCAACTCCATTTCTGACTGGGAAACAAACACTAGCTCGCCTTACAAGAAACACACTCTGCTTTTGAGAAAAGAGCACTCTTCTACTCTACGGTGTTTCCTATAGGGCCAGAACAGTGAGCTTGCTCAGAACAAAAGAACTGTGCTTCATACAAATACTGCCATATCTAGTTCAATTCTGCTTAGGAATCTGACAAGAACAGTAGCTCCTGTTCAGTCCAATACACTGTACATGCTGGGAACAGATGCCAGAGCTATTTGCCCTGTGTATGACAATGGGAGCACAATAGTGACTCTTCTTACCAGAAAACAACTCTTGCTCATAGGACAAGAATCTGCATGTGATTCAACTCCATTTAGGACTGGGAAACAAACGCTAGCTCGCCTAACAAGAAACACACTCTGCTTTTGAGAAAAGAGCACTCTTCTACTCTACTGTGTTTCCTATGGTGTCCGAACAGTGAGCTTGCTCAGAACAAAAGAACTGTGCTTCCTACACACACGGGCCATATCTAGTTCAACTCTGCTTAGGAAACTGACATGAACGGTAGCTCCTCTTCAGTCCAATACACTGTACTAGCTGGGAACAGACGCGAGTGCTATTTGCCCTGTGTATGGCAATAGGAGCACAATAGTGACTCTTCTTATGAGAAAACAACTCTTACTCATAGGACAAGAAACTATATGGGATTCAACTCCATTTCTGACTGGGAAACAAACACCAACTCGCCTTACAAGAAACACACTCTGCTTTTGAGAAAAGAGCACTCTTCTACTCTACTGTGTTTCCTATGGGGTCTGAACAGTGAGCTTGCTCAGAACAAAAGAACTGTGCTTCCTACACACAGGGGCCATATCTAGTTCAACTCTGCTTCGGAAACTGACAAGAAGAGTACCTCCGCTTCAGTCCAATACACTGTACTTGCTGGGAACAGACGCCAGTGCTATTTGCCCTGTGTATGACAATGGGAGCGCAATAGTGACTCTTATTACCAGAAAACAACTCTTGCTCGTAGGACCAGAAACTGCATAGGATTCAACTCCATTTCTGACTGGAAAACAAACACTAGCTCGCCTAACAAGAAACACACTCTGCTTTTGAGAAAATAGCACTCTTCTATTCTTCTGTGTTTCTATATGGTCCGAACAGTGAGCTTGCTCAGAACAAAAGAACTGTGCTCCCTACACACAGGGGCCATATCTAGTTCAACTCTGCTTAGGAAACTGACAAGAACAGTAGCTCCGCTTTAGTCCAATACACTGTACTTCCTGGGAACAGATGCGATTGCTATTTGCACTGTGTATGGAAACGGGAGCGCAATAGTGACTTTCCTTACCAGAAAACAACTCTTGCTCATAGGACCAAAAACTGCATGTGATTCAACTCCATTTAGGACTGGGAAACAAAAGCTAGCTCGCCTTACAAGAAACACACTCTGCTTTTGAGAAAAGAGCACTCTTCTACTCTACTGTGTTTCCTATAGGGCCAGAACAGTGAGTTTGCTCAGAACAAAAGAACTGTGCTTCCTACATATACGGCTATATCTAGTACAATTCTGCTTAGGAAACTGACAAGAACAGTAGCTCCTCTTCAGTCCAATACACTGTATATGCTGGGAACAGACGCCAGTGCTACTTGCACTGTGTAGGGCAATAGGAGCGCAAGAGTGACTCTTCTTATCAGAAAACACTTCTTGCTCATAAGACCAGAAATTGCATGGGATTCAACTCCATTTCTGACTGGGAAACAAACACTAGCTCGCCTTATAAGAAACACACTCTGCTTTTGAGAAAAGAGCACTCTTCTACTCTAATGTCTTTTCTATGGGGTCCGAACAGTGAGCTTGCTCAGAACAAAAGAACTGTGCTTCCTACACACAGGGGCCATATCTAGTTCAACTCTGCTTAGGAAACTGACAAGAACAGTAGCTCCACTTCAGTCCAATACACTGTACTTGCTGGGAACAGACGCCAGTGCTATTTGCCCTGTGTATGACAATGGGAGCGCAATAGTGACTCTTCTTACCAGAAAACAACTCTTGTTCGTAGGACCAGAAACTGCATGGAATTCAACTCCATTTTTGACTGGAAAACAAACACTATCTCACGTTACAAGAAAGACACTCTGATTTTGAGAAAAGAGCACTCTTCTACTCTAATGTGTTTCCTATGGGGTAGGAACAGTGAGCATGCTCAGAACAAAAGAACTGTGCTTCCTACACACATGGGCCATATCTAGTTCAACTCTGCTTAGGAAACTGACAAGAACAGTAGCTCGGCTTCAGTCCAAAACACTGTACTTGCTGGGAACATACGCGAGTGCTATTTGCACTGAGTATGGCAAAGGGAGCGCAGTAGTGACTTTCCTTACCAGAAAACAACTCTTGCTCATAGGACCAAAAACTGCATGTGATTCAACTCCGTTTAGGACTGGGAAACAAACGCTAGCTCGCCTTACAAGAAACACACTCTGCTTTTGAGAAAAGAGCACTCTTCTACTCTACTGTGTTTCCTATAGGGCCAGAAAAGTGAGATTGCTCAGAACAAAAGAACTGTGCTTCATACAAACACTGCCATATCTAGTTCAATTCTGCTTAGGAAACTGAAAAGAACATTAGCTCCTGTTCAGTGCAATACACTGTACATTCTGGGAACAGACGCCAGTGCTATTTGCCCTGTGTATGACAATGGGAGCACAATAGTGACTCTTATTACCAGAAAACAACTCTTGCTCGTAGGACAAGAAACTGCATGTGATTCAACTCCATTTAGGACTGGGAAACAAACGCTAGCTCGCGTAACAAGAAACACACACTGCTTTTGAGAAAAGAGCACTCTTCTACTCGACTGTGTATCCTATGGGGTCCGAACAGTGAGCTTGCTCAGAACAAAAGAACTGGGCTTCCTACACACACGGGCCATATCTAGTTCAACTCTGGTTAGGAAACTGACAAGAACAGTACCTCCGCTTCAGTCCAATACACTGTACTTGCTGGGAACAGATGCGAGTGCTATTTACACTGTGTATGGCAATGGGAGTGCAACAGTGACTTTATTACCATGAAACAACTCTTGCTCGTAGGACCAAAAACTGCATGTGATTCAACTCCATTTAGGACTGGGAAACAAACGCTAGCCTGCCTTACAAGAAACACACTTTGCTTTTGAAAAAAGAGCACTCTTCTACTCTACTGTGTTTCCTATGGGGTCCGAACATTGAGCTTGCTCAGAAGAAAAGAACTGTGCTTCCTAAACACACGGGCCATATCTAGTTCAACTCTGCTTAGTAAACTGACAAGAACAGTAGCTCCTCTTCAGTCCAATACACTGTACTTGCTGGGAACAGACGCGAGTGCTATTTGCACTGTGTATGGAAATGGGAGCGCAATAGTGACTTTCCTTACCAGAAAACACCTCTTGCTCGTAGGACCAGAAACTGCATGGGATTCAACTCCATTTCTGACTGGGAAACAAACACTAGCTCGCCTTACAAGAAACACACTCTGATTTTGAGAAAAGAACACTCTTCTACTCTACTGTTTTTCCTAGAAGGCCAGAACAGTGAGCTTGCTCAGAACAAAAGAACTGTGCTTCATACAAATACTGCCATATCTAGTTCAATTCTGCTTAGGAAACTGACAAGAACAGTAGCTCCTGTTCAGTCCAATACACTGTACATGCTGGGAACAGACGCTAGAGCTACTTGCCCTGTGTATGACAATGGGAGCGCAATAGTGACTCTTCTTACCAGAAAACAACTCTTGCTCGTAGGACAAGAATCTGCATGTGATTAAACTCCATTTAGGACTGGGAAACAAACGCTAGCTCGCCTAACAAGAAACACACTCTGATTTTGAGAAAAGAGCACTCTTCTACTCTACTGTGTTTCCTATTGGGTCCGAACAGTGAGCTTGCTCAAAACAAAAGAACTGTGCTTCCTACACACACGGGCCATATCTAGTTCAACTCTGCTTAGGAAACTGACAAGAACCGTAGCTCCTCTTCAGTCCAATACACTGTACTACCTGGGAACAGACGCGAGTGCTATTTGCCCTGTGTATGGCAATAGGAGCACAATAGTGACTCTTCATATCAGAAAACAACTCTTACTCATAGGACAAGAAACTGCATGGGATTCAACTCCATTTCTGACTGGGAATCAAACACTAGCTCGCCTTACAAGAAACACACTCTGCTTTTGAGAAAAGAGCACTCTTCTACTCTACTGTGTTTCCTATGGGGTCCGAATAGTGAGCTTGCTCAAACAAAAGAACTGTGCTTCCTACACACAGGGGCCATATCGAGTTCAACTCTGCTTCAGAAACTGACAAGAACAGTACCTCCGCTTCAGTCCAATACACTGTACTTGCTGGGAACAGATGCGAGTGCTATTTACACTGTATATGGCAATGGGAGCGCAACAGTGACTTTATTACCAGAAAACAACTCTTGCTTGTAGGACCAAAAACTGCATGTGATTCAACTCCATTTAGGACTGGGAAACAAATGCTAGCTCGCCGTACAAGAAACACACTCTGCTTTTGAAAAAAGAGCACTCTTCTACTCTACTGTGTTTCCTATGGGGTCCGAACATTGAGCTTGCTCAGAACAAAAGAACTGTGCTTCCTACACACACGGGCCATATCTAGTTCATCTCTGCTTAGGAAACTGACAAGAACAGTAGCTCTGCTTCAGTCCAATACACTGTACTTCCTGGGAACAGACGTGAGTGCTATTTGCCCTGTGTATGGAAATGGGAGCGCAATAGTGACTTTCCTTACCAGAAAACAACTCTTGCTCTTAGGACCAGAAACTGCATGGGATTCAACTCCATTTCTGACTGGGAAACAAACACTAGCTCGCCTTACAAGAAACACACTCTGCTTTTGAGAAAAGAGCACTCTTCTACTCTACTGTGTTTCCTATGGGGTTCGAACAGTGAGCTTGCTCAGAACAAAAGAAATGTGCTTCCTACACACAGGGGCCATATCTAGTTCAACTCTGCTTAGGAAACTGACAAGAACAGTAGCTCCACTTCAGTCCAATACACTGTACTTGCTGGGAACAGACGCCAGTGCTATTTGCCCTGTGTATGACAATGGGAGCGCAATAGTGACTCTTCTTACCAGAAAACAACTCTTGCTCGTAGGACCAGAAACTGCATGGGATTCAACTCCATTTCTGACTGGGGAACAAACACTAGCTCGCCTTACAAGAAACACACTCTGCTTTTGTGAAAAGAGCACTCTTCTATTCTTCTGTGTTTCTATATGGTCCGAACAGTGAGCTTGCTCAGAACAAAAGAACTGTGCTCCCTACACACAGGGGCCATATCTAGTTCAACTCTGCTTAGGAAACTGACAAGAACAGTAGCTCCTCTTCAGTCCAATACACTGTACTTCCTGGGAACAGATGCGATTGCTATTTGCACTGTGTATGGAAATGGGAGTGCAATAGTGACTTTCCTTATCAGAAAAAAACTCTTGCTCATAGGACCAAAAACAGCATTAGATTCAACTCCATTTAGGACTGGGAAACAAACGCTAGCTCGCCTTACAAGAAACACACTCTGCTTTTGAGAAAAGAGCACTCTTCTACTCTACTGTGTTTCCTATAGGGCCAGAACAGTGAGTTTGCTCAGAACAAGAGAACTGTGCTTCCTACAAATACGGCTATATCTAGTACAATTCTGCTTAGGAAACTGACAAGAACAGTAGATCCTCTTCAGTCCAATACACTGTATATGCTGGGAACAGACGCCAGTGCTATTTGCCCTGTGTATGACAATGGGAGCGCAATAGTGACTCTTCTTACCAGAAAACAACTCTTGCTCGTAGGAAAAGAAACTGCATGTGATTCAACTACATTTAGGACTGGGAAACAAACGCTAGCTCTCCTTACAAGAAACACACTCTGCTTTTGAAAAAAGAGCACTCTTCTGCTCTACTGTGTTTCCTATGGGGTCCGAACAGTGAGCTTGCTCAGAACAAAAGAACTGTGCTTCCTACACACACGGGCCATATCTAGTTCAACTCTGCTTAGGAAACTGACAAGAACGGTACCTCCTCTTCAGTCCAATACACTGTACTAGCAGTGAACAGACGCGAGTCCTATTGGTACTGTGTATGGAAATATGAGCGCAATAGTTACTCTTCTTATCAGAAAACACCTCTTCCTCGTAGGACCAGAAACTGCATGGGATTCAACTCCATTTAGGACTGGGAAACAAATGCTAGCTCGCCTTACATGAAACACTCTCTGCTTTAGAGAAAAGAGCACTCTTCTACTCTACTGTGTTTCCTCTAGGGCCAGAACAGTGAGCTTGCTCAGAACAAAAGAACTCTGCTTCCTTCACACGGGCCATATCTAGTTCAACTCTCCTTAGGAAACTGACAAGAACAGTAGCTCCTCTTCAGTCTGATACACTGTACTAGCTGGGAACACACGCGAGTGCTATTTGCACTGTGTACGGCAGTGGGAGCGCAATAGTGACTTTCCTTACCAGAAAACAACTCTTGCTTGTAGGACCAGAAACTGCATTTGATTCAACTCCATTTAGGACTGGGAAACAAATGCTAGCTCGCCTTACATGAAACACACTCTGCTTTTGAGAAAAGAGCACTCTTCTACTCTACTGTCTTTCCTATGGGGTCCGAACAGTGAGCTTGCTCAGAACAAAAGATCTGATCTTCCTACACACACGGGCCATATCTAGTTCAACTCTGCATAGCAAACTGACAAGAACAGTAGATCCTCTTCAGTCCAGTTCACTTTACTTGCTGGGAACAGATGCAAGTGCTATTTGCACTGTGTATGGCAAAGGGAGTGCATTAGTGACTCTTATTACCAGAAAAAAACTCTTGCTCGTAGGACCAAAAACTGCATGTGTCTCAACTCCATTTAGGACTGGGAAACAAACGCTAGCTCGCCTTACAAGAAAAACACTCTGCTTTTGAGAAAAGAGCACTATTCTACTCTACTGTGTTTCCTCTAGGGCCAGAACAGTGAGCTTGATCAGAACAAAAGTACTGTGCTTCCTTCACACGGGCCATATCTAGTTCAACTCTCCTTAGGAAACTGACAAGAACAGTAGCTCCTCTTCAGTCCAATACACTGTACTAGCTGGGAACACACGCGAGTGCTATTTGCACTGTGTATGGCAATGGGAGCGCAATAGTAACGCCTCTTACCAGAAAACAACTCTGGTTCATAGGACTAGAAAAAGCATGTGATTCACTCCATTTAGCACTGGGAAACAAACTCTAGCTAGCCTTACAAGAAACACACTCTGCTTTTGAGAAAAGAGCACTCTTCTACTCTACTGTGTTTCTTATAGGGCCAGAACAGTGAGATTGCTCAGAACAAAAGAACTGTGCTTCCTACACACGGGCCATATCTAGTTCAACTCCGCTTACGAAACTTACAAGAACAGTAGCTTCTCTTCATTCCAATTCACTGTACTTGCTGGGAACAGACACGATCTATTTGTACTGTGTATGGCAATGGGAGCACAATAGTGACTCATCTTACCAGAAAAGAACTCTTGTTCGTAGGACCAGAAACTTCATGTGATTCAACTCCATTTAGGACTGGGAAACAAACTCTAGCTAGCCTTACAAGAAACACACTCTGCTTTTGAGAAAAGAGCACTCTTCTACTCTACTGTGTTTCCTATAGGGCCAGAACTGTGAGCTTGCTCAGAACAAAAGAACTGTGCTTCCGACACACACGGGCCATATCTAGTTCAACTCCCCTTAGGAAACTGACAAGAACAGTAGCTTCTCTTCAGTCCAATACACTGTACTTGCTGGGAACAGACGCCAGTGCAATTTGCACTGTGTATGGCAGTGGGAGCGCAATAGTGGCTCCTCTTACCAGAAAACAACTCTGGTTCGTAGGACCAGAAACTGCATGTGATTCAACTCCATTTAGGCCTGGGAAACAAACTCTAGCTTGCCTTACAAGAAACACACTCTGCTTTTGAGAAAAGAGCACTCTTCTACTCTACAGTGTTTCCTATAGGGCCAGAACAGTGAGCTTGCTCAGAACAAAAGAACTGTGATTCCTACACACACGGACCATATCTACTCCAACTCTGCTGAGGAAACTGAGAAGAACAGTAGTTCCTATTCAGTCCAATAACTGTACTTGAAGGGAACAAACGCGAGTGCTATTTGCACTGTGTATAGCATTTGGAGCGCAATAGTGACTATTCTTACCAGAAAACAACTCTTGCTCGTAGGACCAGAAACTGCATGTGATTCAACTCCACTTAGGACTGGGAAACAAACGCTCGCTCGCCTTACAAGAAACACACTCTGCTTTTGAGAAAAGAGCACTCTTCTACCCTACTGTGTTTCCAATGGGGTCCAAACAGTGAGCTTGCTCAGAACAAAAGAACTGTGATTCCTACACACATGGACCATATCTACTTCAACTCTGCTGAGGAAACTGACAAGAACAGTAGTTCCTATTCAGTCCAATATACTGTACTTGAAGGGAACAAACGCGAGTGCTATTTGCACTGTGTATGGCATTTGTAGCACAATAGTGACTATTCTTACCAGAAAACAACTCTTGCTCGTAGGACCAAAAACTGCATGTGACTCAACTCCATTTAGGACTGTGAAACAAACGCTAGCTCGCCTTACAAGAAACACACTCTGCTTTTGAGAAAAGAGCACTCTTCTACTCTACTGTGTTTCCTATAGGGCCAGAACAGTGAGCTTGCTCAGAACAAAAGAACTGTGCTTCCTACACACAGGGGCCATATCTAGTTCAACTCTGCTTAGGAAACTGACAAGAACAGTAGCTCCACTTCAGTCCAATACACTGTACTTGCTGGGAACAGACGCCAGTGCTATTTGCCCTGTGTATGACAATGGGAGCGCAATAGTGACTCTTCTTACCAGAAAACAACTCTTGTTCGTAGGACCAGAAACTGCATGGAATTCAACTCCATTTTTGACTGGAAAACAAACACTATCTCACGTTACAAGAAAGACACTCTGATTTTGAGAAAAGAGCACTCTTCTACTCTAATGTGTTTCCTATGGGGTAGGAACAGTGAGCATGCTCAGAACAAAAGAACTGTGCTTCCTACACACATGGGCCATATCTAGTTCAACTCTGCTTAGGAAACTGACAAGAACAGTAGCTCGGCTTCAGTCCAAAACACTGTACTTGCTGGGAACATACGCGAGTGCTATTTGCACTGAGTATGGCAAAGGGAGCGCAGTAGTGACTTTCCTTACCAGAAAACAACTCTTGCTCATAGGACCAAAAACTGCATGTGATTCAACTCCGTTTAGGACTGGGAAACAAACGCTAGCTCGCCTTACAAGAAACACACTCTGCTTTTGAGAAAAGAGCACTCTTCTACTCTACTGTGTTTCCTATAGGGCCAGAAAAGTGAGATTGCTCAGAACAAAAGAACTGTGCTTCATACAAACACTGCCATATCTAGTTCAATTCTGCTTAGGAAACTGAAAAGAACATTAGCTCCTGTTCAGTGCAATACACTGTACATTCTGGGAACAGACGCCAGTGCTATTTGCCCTGTGTATGACAATGGGAGCACAATAGTGACTCTTATTACCAGAAAACAACTCTTGCTCGTAGGACAAGAAACTGCATGTGATTCAACTCCATTTAGGACTGGGAAACAAACGCTAGCTCGCGTAACAAGAAACACACACTGCTTTTGAGAAAAGAGCACTCTTCTACTCGACTGTGTATCCTATGGGGTCCGAACAGTGAGCTTGCTCAGAACAAAAGAACTGGGCTTCCTACACACACGGGCCATATCTAGTTCAACTCTGGTTAGGAAACTGACAAGAACAGTACCTCCGCTTCAGTCCAATACACTGTACTTGCTGGGAACAGATGCGAGTGCTATTTACACTGTGTATGGCAATGGGAGTGCAACAGTGACTTTATTACCATGAAACAACTCTTGCTCGTAGGACCAAAAACTGCATGTGATTCAACTCCATTTAGGACTGGGAAACAAACGCTAGCCTGCCTTACAAGAAACACACTTTGCTTTTGAAAAAAGAGCACTCTTCTACTCTACTGTGTTTCCTATGGGGTCCGAACATTGAGCTTGCTCAGAAGAAAAGAACTGTGCTTCCTAAACACACGGGCCATATCTAGTTCAACTCTGCTTAGTAAACTGACAAGAACAGTAGCTCCTCTTCAGTCCAATACACTGTACTTGCTGGGAACAGACGCGAGTGCTATTTGCACTGTGTATGGAAATGGGAGCGCAATAGTGACTTTCCTTACCAGAAAACACCTCTTGCTCGTAGGACCAGAAACTGCATGGGATTCAACTCCATTTCTGACTGGGAAACAAACACTAGCTCGCCTTACAAGAAACACACTCTGATTTTGAGAAAAGAACACTCTTCTACTCTACTGTGTTTCCTAGAAGGCCAGAACAGTGAGCTTGCTCAGAACAAAAGAACTGTGCTTCATACAAATACTGCCATATCTAGTTCAATTCTGCTTAGGAAACTGACAAGAACAGTAGCTCCTGTTCAGTCCAATACACTGTACATGCTGGGAACAGACGCTAGAGCTACTTGCCCTGTGTATGACAATGGGAGCGCAATAGTGACTCTTCTTACCAGAAAACAACTCTTGCTCGTAGGACAAGAATCTGCATGTGATTAAACTCCATTTAGGACTGGGAAACAAACGCTAGCTCGCCTAACAAGAAACACACTCTGATTTTGAGAAAAGAGCACTCTTCTACTCTACTGTGTTTCCTATTGGGTCCGAACAGTGAGCTTGCTCAAAACAAAAGAACTGTGCTTCCTACACACACGGGCCATATCTAGTTCAACTCTGCTTAGGAAACTGACAAGAACCGTAGCTCCTCTTCAGTCCAATACACTGTACTACCTGGGAACAGACGCGAGTGCTATTTGCCCTGTGTATGGCAATAGGAGCACAATAGTGACTCTTCATATCAGAAAACAACTCTTACTCATAGGACAAGAAACTGCATGGGATTCAACTCCATTTCTGACTGGGAATCAAACACTAGCTCGCCTTACAAGAAACACACTCTGCTTTTGAGAAAAGAGCACTCTTCTACTCTACTGTGTTTCCTATGGGGTCCGAATAGTGAGCTTGCTCAAACAAAAGAACTGTGCTTCCTACACACAGGGGCCATATCGAGTTCGACTCTGCTTCAGAAACTGACAAGAACAGTACCTCCGCTTCAGTCCAATACACTGTACTTGCTGGGAACAGATGCGAGTGCTATTTACACTGTATATGGCAATGGGAGCGCAACAGTGACTTTATTACCAGAAAACAACTCTTGCTTGTAGGACCAAAAACTGCATGTGATTCAACTCCATTTAGGACTGGGAAACAAATGCTAGCTCGCCGTACAAGAAACACACTCTGCTTTTGAAAAAAGAGCACTCTTCTACTCTACTGTGTTTCCTATGGGGTCCGAACATTGAGCTTGCTCAGAACAAAAGAACTGTGCTTTCTACACACACGGGCCATATCTAGTTCATCTCTGCTTAGGAAACTGACAAGAACAGTAGCTCTGCTTCAGTCCAATACACTGTACTTCCTGGGAACAGACGTGAGTGCTATTTGCCCTGTGTATGGAAATGGGAGCGCAATAGTGACTTTCCTTACCAGAAAACAACTCTTGCTCTTAGGACCAGAAACTGCATGGGATTCAACTCCATTTCTGACTGGGAAACAAACACTAGCTCGCCTTACAAGAAACACACTCTGCTTTTGAGAAAAGAGCACTCTTCTACTCTACTGTGTTTCCTATGGGGTTCGAACAGTGAGCTTGCTCAGAACAAAGAAATGTGCTTCCTACACACAGGGGCCATATCTAGTTCAACTCTGCTTAGGAAACTGACAAGAACAGTAGCTCCACTTCAGTCCAATACACTGTACTTGCTGGGAACAGACGCCAGTGCTATTTGCCCTGTGTATGACAATGGGAGCGCAATAGTGACTCTTCTTACCAGAAAACAACTCTTGCTCGTAGGACCAGAAACTGCATGGGATTCAACTCCATTTCTGACTGGGGAACAAACACTAGCTCGCCTTACAAGAAACACACTCTGCTTTTGTGAAAAGAGCACTCTTCTATTCTTCTGTGTTTCTATATGGTCCAAACAGTGAGCTTGCTCAGAACAAAAGAACTGTGCTCCCTACACACAGGGGCCATATCTAGTTCAACTCTGCTTAGGAAACTGACAAGAACAGTAGCTCCTCTTCAGTCCAATACACTGTACTTCCTGGGAACAGATGCGATTGCTATTTGCACTGTGTATGGAAATGGGAGTGCAATAGTGACTTTCCTTATCAGAAAAAAACTCTTGCTCATAGGACCAAAAACAGCATTAGATTCAACTCCATTTAGGACTGGGAAACAAACGCTAGCTCGCCTTACAAGAAACACACTCTGCTTTTGAGAAAAGAGCACTCTTCTACTCTACTGTGTTTCCTATAGGGCCAGAACAGTGAGTTTGCTCAGAACAAGAGAACTGTGCTTCCTACAAATACGGCTATATCTAGTACAATTCTGCTTAGGAAACTGACAAGAACAGTAGATCCTCTTCAGTCCAATACACTGTATATGCTGGGAACAGACGCCAGTGCTATTTGCCCTGTGTATGACAATGGGAGCGCAATAGTGACTCTTCTTACCAGAAAACAACTCTTGCTCGTAGGAAAAGAAACTGCATGTGATTCAACTACATTTAGGACTGGGAAACAAACGCTAGCTCTCCTTACAAGAAACACACTCTGCTTTTGAAAAAAGAGCACTCTTCTGCTCTACTGTGTTTCCTATGGGGTCCGAACAGTGAGCTTGCTCAGAACAAAAGAACTGTGCTTCCTACAAACACGGGCCATATCTAGTTCAACTCTGCTTAGGAAACTGACAAGAACGGTACCTCCTCTTCAGTCCAATACACTGTACTAGCAGTGAACAGACGCGAGTCCTATTGGTACTGTGTATGGAAATATGAGCGCAATAGTTACTCTTCTTATCAGAAAACACCTCTTCCTCGTAGGACCAGAAACTGCATGGGATTCAACTCCATTTAGGACTGGGAAAGAAATGCTAGCTCGCCTTACATGAAACACTCTCTGCTTTAGAGAAAAGAGCACTCTTCTACTCTACTGTGTTTCCTCTAGGGCCAGAACAGTGAGCTTGCTCAGAACAAAAGAACTCTGCTTCCTTCACACGGGCCATATCTAGTTCAACTCTCCTTAGGAAACTGACAAGAACAGTAGCTCCTCTTCAGTCTGATACACTGTACTAGCTGGGAACACACGCGAGTGCTATTTGCACTGTGTACGGCAGTGGGAGCGCAATAGTGACTTTCCTTACCAGAAAACAACTCTTGCTTGTAGGACCAGAAACTGCATTTGATTCAACTCCATTTAGGACTGGGAAACAAATGCTAGCTCGCCTTACATGAAACACACTCTGCTTTTGAGAAAAGAGCACTCTTCTACTCTACTGTCTTTCCTATGGGGTCCGAACAGTGAGCTTGCTCAGAACAAAAGATCTGATCTTCCTACACACACGGGCCATATCTAGTTCAACTCTGCATAGCAAACTGACAAGAACAGTAGATCCTCTTCAGTCCAGTTCACTTTACTTGCTGGGAACAGATGCAAGTGCTATTTGCACTGTGTATGGCAAAGGGAGTGCATTAGTGACTCTTATTACCAGAAAAAAACTCTTGCTCGTAGGACCAAAAACTGCATGTGTCTCAACTCCATTTAGGACTGGGAAACAAACGCTAGCTCGCCTTACAAGAAAAACACTCTGCTTTTGAGAAAAGAGCACTATTCTACTCTACTGTGTTTCCTCTAGGGCCAGAACAGTGAGCTTGATCAGAACAAAAGTACTGTGCTTCCTTCACACGGGCCATATCTAGTTCAACTCTCCTTAGGAAACTGACAAGAACAGTAGCTCCTCTTCAGTCCAATACACTGTACTAGCTGGGAACACACGCGAGTGCTATTTGCACTGTGTATGGCAATGGGAGCGCAATAGTGACTTTCCTTACCAGAAAACAACTCTTGCTTGTAGGACCAGAAACTGCATTTGATTCAACTCCATTTAGGACTGGGAAACAAATGCTAGCTCGCCTTACATGAAACACACTCTGCTTTTGAGAAAAGAGCACTCTTGTACTCTACTGTCTTTCCTATGGGGTCCGAACAGTGAGCTTGCTCAGAACAAAAGATCTGATCTTCCTACACACACGGGCCATATCTAGTTCAACTCTGCATAGCAAACTGACAAGAACAGTAGATCCTCTTCAGTCCAGTTCACTGTACTTGCTGGGAACAGATGCAAGTGCTATTTGCACTGTGTATGGCAATGAGAGTGCATTAGTGACTCTTATTACCAGAAAAAAACTCTTGCTCGTAGGACCAAAAACTGCATGTGTCTCAACTCCATTTAGGACTGGGAAACAAACGCTAGCTCGCCTTACAAGAAAAACACTCTGCTTTTGAGAAAAGAGCACTCTTCTACTCTACTGTGTTTCCTCTAGGGCCAGAACAGTGAGCTTGATCAGAACAAAAGTACTGTGCTTCCTTCACACGGGCCATATCTAGTTCAACTCTCCTTAGGAAACTGACAAGAACAGTAGCTCATCTTCAGTCCAATACACTGTACTTGCTGGGAACAGACGCTAGTGCTATTTGCACTGTGTATGGCAATGGGAGCTCAATAGTAACGCCTCTTACCAGAAAACAACTCTGGTTCATAGGACTAGAAACTGCATGTGATTCACTCCATTTAGCACTGGGAAACAAACTCTAGCTAGCCTTACAAGAAACACACTCTGCTTTTGAGAAAAGAGCACTCTTCTACTCTACTGTGTTTCCTATAGGGCCAGAACAGTGAGATTGCTCAGAACAAAAGAACTGTGCTTCCTACACACGGGCCATATCTAGTTCAACTCCGCTTACGAAACTTACAAGAACAGTAGCTTCTCTTCATTCCAATCCACTGTACTTGCTGGGAACAGACGCGAGTACTCTTTGCACTGTGTATGGCAATGGGAGCGCAATACTGACTCCTCTTACCAGAAAACAACTCGGGTTCGTAGGACTAGAAACTGCATGTGATTCAACTCCATTTAGGACTGGGAAACAAACTCTAGCTAGCCTTACAAGAAACACACTCTGCTTTTGAGAAAAGAGCACTCTTCTACTCTACTGTGTTTCCTATAGGGCCAGAACAGTGAGATTGCTCAGAACAAAAGAACTGTGCTTCCTACACACGGGCCATATCTAGTTCAACTCCGCTTACGAAACTTACAAGAACAGTAGCTTCTCTTCATTCCAATCCACTGTACTTGCTGGGAACAGACAAGAACTATTTGTGCTGTGTATGGCAATGGGAGCACAATAGTGACTCCTCTTACCAGAAAAGAACTCTGGTTCGTAGGACTAGAAACTTCATGTGATTCAACTCCATTTAGGACTGGTAAACAAACTCTAGCTAGCCTTACAAGAAACACACTCTGCTTTTGAGAAAAGAGCACTCTTCTACTCTACTGTGTTTCCTATAGGGCCAGAACAGTGAGCTTGCTCAGAACAAAAGAACTGTGCTTCCGACACACACGGGCCATATCTAGTTAAACTCCCCTTAGGAAACTGACAAGAACAGTAGCTTCTCTTCAGTCCAACACACTGTACTTGCTGGGAACAGACGCGAGTGCTATTTGCACTGTGTATGGCAGAGGGAGCGCAATAGTGGCTCCTCTTACCAGAAAACAACTCTGGTTCGTAGGACCAGAAACTGCATGTGATTCAACTCCATTTAGGCCTGGGAAACAAACTCTAGCTTGCCTTACAAGAAAAACACTCTGCTTTTGAGAAAAGAGCACTCTTCTACTCTACAGTGTTTCCTATAGGGCCAGAACAGTGAGCTTGCTCAGAACAAAAGAACTGTGATTCCTACACACACGGACCATATCTACTTCAACTCTGCTAAGGAAACTGACAATAACAGTAGCTTCTATTCAGTCCAATACTCTGTACTTGCTGGGAACAGACGCGAGTGCTATTTGCACTGTGTATGGCAATTGGAGCACAACAGTGACTCTTCTTACCAGAAAACAACTCTTGCTAGTAGGACCAAAAACGGCATGTGACTCAACTCCGTTTAGGACTGGGAAACAAACGCGAGCTCGCCTTACAAGAAACACTCTCTGCTTTAGAGAAAAGAGCACTCTTCTACTCTACTGTGTTTCCTATAGGGCCAGAAGAGTGAGCTTGATCAGAACAAAAAAACTCTGCTTCCTTCACACGGGCCATATCTAGTTCAACTCTCCTTAGGAAACTGACAAGAACAGTAGCTCCTTTTCAGTCTGATACACTGTACTAGCTGGGAAGACATGCGAGTGCTATTTGCACTGTGTACGGCAGTGGGAGCGCAATAGTGACTTTCCTTACCAGAAAACAACTGTTGATCGTAGGACCAGAAACTGCATTTGAATCAACTCCATTTAGGACTGGGAAACAAATGCGAGCTCGCCTTACAAGAAACACACTCTGCTTTTGAGAAAAGAGCACTCTTCTACTCTACTGTGTTTCCTATAGGGCCAAAACAGTGAGATTGCTCAGAACAAAAGAACTGTGCTTCCGACACACACGGGCCATATCTAGTTCAACTCCACTTACGAAACTGACAAGAACAGAAGCTTCTCTTCAGTCCAATGCACTGTACTTGCTGTGAACAGACACGAGTGCTATTTGTACTGTGTATGGCAATGGGAGCGCAATAGTGACTCTTCTTACCAGAAAACAACTCTTGCTCTTAGGACCAGAAACTGCATGTGATTCAACTCCATTTAGGACTGGGAAACAAACTCTAGCTCGCCTTACAAAAAACACACTCTGCTTTTGAGAAAAGAGCACTCTTCTACTCTACTGTGTTTCCTATAGGGCCAAAACAGTGAGCTTGCTCAGAACAAACGAACTGTGCTTCCTACACACACGGGCCATATCTAGTACAACTCCCCTTAGGAAACTGACAAGAACAGTAGCTTCCCTTCAGTCCAATACACTGTACTTGCTGGGAACAGACGCTAGTGCTATTTACACTGTGTATGGCAATGGGAGTGCAATAGTGACTCTTATTACCAGAAAACAACTCTTGCTCGTAGGACCAGAAACTGCATGTGATTCAACTCCATTTAGGACTGGGAAACAAACACTACCTCGCCTTACAAGAAACACAGTCTGCTTTTGAGAAAAGAGCACTCTTCTACTCTACTGTGTTTCCTATAGGGCCATAACAGTGAGCTTGCTCAGAACAAAAGAACTGTGCTTCCTACACACACGGGCCATATCTAGTTCAACTCCGCTTAGGAAACTGTCAAGAACAGTAGCTTCCCTTGAGTCCAATACACTGTACTTGCTGGGAACAGACGCTAGTGCTATTTACACTGTGTATGGCAATGGGAGTGCAATAGTGACTCTTCTTACCAGAAAACAACTCTTGCTCTTAGGACCAGAATCTGCATGTGACTCAACTCCGTTTAGAACTGGGAAACAAACGCTAGCTCGCCTTACAAGAAACACACTCTGCTTTTGAGAAAAGAGCACTCTTCTACTCTACTGTGTTTCCTATAGGGTCAGAACAGTGAGCTTGCTCAGAACAAAAGAACTGTGCTTCCTACACACACGGACCATATCTAGTTCAACTCTGCTTAGGAAACTGACAAGAACAGTAGCTTCTATTCAGTCCAATACACTGTACTTGCTGAGAACAGACGCGAGTGCTATTTGCACTGTGTATGGCAATTGGAGCACAATAGTGACTCTTCTTACCAGAAAACAACTCTTGCTCTTAGGACCAGAAACTGCATGTGATTCAACTCCATTTAGGACTGGGAAACAAACTCTAGCTCGCCTTACAAAAAACACACTCTGCTTTTGAGAAAAGAGCACTCTTCTACTCTACTGTGTTTCCTGTAGGGCCAAAACAGTGAGCTTGCTCAGAACAAACGAACTGTGCTTCCTACACACACGGGCCATATCTAGTACAACTCCCCTTAGGAAACTGACAAGAACAGAAGCTTCTCTTCAGTCCAATGGACTGTACTTGCTGGGAACAGACGCTAGTGCTATTTACACTGTGTATGGCAATGGGAGTGCAATAGTGACTCTTATTACCAGAAAACAACTCTTGCTCGTAGGACCAGAAACTGCATGTGATTCAACTCCATTTAGGACTGGGAAACAAACGCTACCTCGCCTTACAAGAAACACACTCTGCTTTTGAGAAAAGAGCACTCTTCTACTCTACTGTGTTTCCTATAGGGCCAGAACAGAGAGCTTGCTCAGAACAAAAGAACTGTGCTTCCTACACACACAGGCCATATCTAGTTAAACTCCGCTTAGGATACTGTCAAGAACAGTAGCTTCTCTTCAGTCCAATACACTGTACTTGCTGGGAACAGACGCTAGTGCTATTTACACTGTGTATGGCAATGGGAGTGCAATAGTGACTCTTATTACCAGAAAACAACTCTTGCTCTTAGGACCAGAATCTGCATGTGACTCAACTCCGTTTAGAACTGGGAAACAAACGCTAGCTCGCCTTACAAGAAACACACTCTGCTTTTGAGAAAAGAGCACTCTTCTACTCTACTGTGTTTCCTATAGGGTCAGAACAGTGAGCTTGCTCAGAACAAAGGAACTGTGCTTCCTACACACACGGACCATATCTAGTTCAACTCTGCTTAGGAAACTGACAAGAACAGTAGCTTCTATTCAGTCCAATACACTGTACTTGCTGAGAACAGACGCGAGTGCTATTTGCACTGTGTATGGCAATTGGAGCACAATAGTGACTCTTCTTACCAGAAAACAACTCTTGCTCTTAGGACCAGAAACTGCATGTGATTCAACTCCATTTAGGACTGGGAAACAAACTCTAGCTCGCCTTACAAAAAACACACTCTGCTTTTGAGAAAAGAGCACTCTTCTACTCTACTGTGTTTCCTGTAGGGCCAAAACAGTGAGCTTGCTCAGAACAAACGAACTGTGCTTCCTACACTAGGGCCATATCTAGTACAACTCCCCTTAGGAAACTGACAAGAACAGAAGCTTCTCTTCAGTCCAATGCACTGTACTTGCTGGGAACAGACGCTAGTGCTATTTACACTGTGTATGGCAATGGGAGTGCAATAGTGACTCTTATTACCAGAAAACAACTCTTGCTCGTAGGACCAGAAACTGCATGTGATTGAACTCCATTTAGGACTGGGAAACAAACGCTACCTCGCCTTACAAGAAACACACTCTGCTTTTGAGAAAAGAGCACTCTTCTACTCTACTGTGTTTCCTATAGGGCCAGAACAGAGAGCTTGCTCAGAACAAAAGAACTGTGCTTCCTACACACACAGGCCATATCTAGTTCAACTCTGCTTAAGAAACTGTCAAGAACAGTAGCTTCTCTTCAGTCCAATACACTGTACTTGCTCGGAACAGACGCTAGTGCTATTTACACTGTGTATGGCAATGGGAGTGCAATAGTGACTCTTCTTACCAGAAAACAACTCTTGCTCTTAGGACCAGAATCTGCATGTGACTCAACTCCGTTTAGGACTGGAAACAAACGCTAGCTCGCCTTACAAGAAACACACTCTGCTTTTGAGAAAAGAGCACTCTTCTACTCTACAGTGTTTCCTATAGGTCCACAACAGTGAGCTTGCTCAGAACAAAAGAACTGTGCATCTTACACACACGGACCATATCTAGTTCAACTCTGCTTAGGAAACTGACAAGAACAGTAGCTCCTCTTCAGTCTGATACACTGTACTAGCTGGGAACACACGCAAGTGCTATTTGCACTGTGTATGGCAAAGGGAGCACAATAGTGACTTTCCTTACCAGAAAACAACTCTTGCTTGTAGGACCAGAAACTGCATTTGATTCAACTCCATTTAGTACTGGGAAACAAATGCTAGCTCGCCTTACATGAAACACACTCTGCTTTTAAGAAAAGAGCACTCTTCTACTCTACTGTGTTTCCTATGGGGTCCGAACAGTGAGCTTGCTCAGAACCAAAGATCTGATCTTCCTACACCCACGGGCCATATCTAGTTCAACTCTGCATAGGAAACTGACAAGAACAGTAGATTCTCTTCAGTCCAATTCACTGTACTTGCTGGGAACAGATGCAAGTGCTATTTGCACTGTGTATGGCAATTGGAGTGCATTAGTGACTCTTATTACCAGAAAAAAACTCTTGCTCGTAGGACCAAAAACTGCATGTGTCTCAACTCCATTTTGGACTGGGAAACAAACGCTAGCTCGCCTTACAAGAAAAACACTCTGCTTTAGAGAAAAGAGCACTCTTCTACTCTACTGTGTTTCCCATAGGGCCAGAACAGTGAGCTTGATCAGAACAAAAGAACTGTGCTTCCTACACACACGGACCATATCTCGTTCAACTCTGCTTAGGAAACTGACAAGAACAGTAGCTCCTCTTCAGTCCGATACACTGTACTAGCTGGGAACACACGCGAGTGCTATTTGCACTGTGTATGGCAAAGGGAGCACAATAGTGACTTTCCTTACCAGAAAACAACTCTTGCTCGTAGGACCAGAAACTGCATTTGATTCAACTCCATTTAGGACTGGGAAACAAATGCTAGCCCGCCTTACATGAAAAACACTCTGCTTTTGAGAAAAGAGCACTCTTCTACTCTACTGTGTTTCCTATGGGGTCCGAACAGTGAGCTTGCTCAGAACAGAAGATCTGATCTTCCTACACACACGGGCCATATCCAGTTCAACTCTGCATAGGAAACTGACAAGAACAGTAGATCCTCTTCAGTCCAATTCACTGTACTTGCTGGGAACAGATGCAAGTGCTATTTGCACTGTTTATGGCAATGGGAGTGCATTAGTGACTCTTATTACCAGAAAAAATCTCTTGCTCGTAGAACCAAAAACTGCATGTGTCTCAACTCCATTTCGGACTGGGAAACAAACACTAGCTCGCCTTACAAGAAAAACACTTTGTTTTTGAGTTAAGAGCACTCTTCTACTCTACTGTGTTTCCTCTAGGGCCAGAACAGTGAGCTTGATCAGAACAAAAGAACTGTGCTTCCTTCACACGGGCCATATCTAGTTCAACTCTGCTTAGAAAACTGACAAGAACAGTAGCTCCTCTTCAGTCCAATACACTGTACTTGCTGGGAACAGACGCGAGTGCTATTTGCACTGTGTATGGCAATGGGAGCGCAATAGTGACTCCTCTTACCAGAAAACAACTCGGGTTCGTAGGACTAGAAACTGCATGTGATTCAACTCCATTTAGGACTGGGAAACAAACTCTAGCTAGCCTTACAAGAAACACACTCTGCTTTTGAGAAAAGAGCACTCTTCTACTCTACTGTGTTTCCTATAGGGCCAAAACAGTGAGATTGCTCAGAACAAAAGAACTGTGCTTCCGACACACACGGGCCATATCTAGTTCAACTCCACTTACAAAACTGACAAGAACAGAAGCTTCTCTTCAGTCCAATGCACTGTACTTGCTGGGAACAGACACGAGTGCTATTTGTACTGTGTATGGCAATGGGAACGCAATAGTGACTCTTCTTACCAGAAAACAACTCTTGCTCTTAGGACCAGAAACTGCATGTGATTCAACTCCATTTAGGACTGGGAAACAAACTCTAGCTCGCCTTACAAAAAACACACTCTGCTTTTGAGAAAAGAGCACTCTTCTACTCTACTGTGTTTCCTATAGGGCCAAAACAGTGAGCTTGCTCAGAACAAACGAACTGTGCTTCCTACACACACGGGCCATATCTAGTACAACTCCCCTTAGGAAACTGACAAGAACAGTAGCTTCCCTTCAGTCCAATACACTGTACTTGCTGGGAACAGACGCTAGTGCTATTTACACTGTGTATGGCAATGGGAGTGCAATAGTGACTCTTATTACCAGAAAACAACTCTTGCTCGTAGGACCAGAAACTGCATGTGATTCAACTCCATTTAGGACTGGGAAACAAACGCTAGCTCGCCTTACAAGAAAAACACTCTGCTTTTGAGAAAAGAGCAGTATTCTATTCTACTGTGGTTCATATGGGGTCGGAACGTTGAGCTTGCTCAGAACAAAAGAACTGTGCTTCCTACAAACACGGGCCATATCTAGTTCAACTCTGCTTAGGAAACTGACAAGAACAGTAGCTCCTCTTCAGTCCAATATACTGTACATGCTGGAACAGACGCCAGTGCTATTTGCACTGTGTGTGGCAATGGGAGCGCAATAGTGACTTTGCTTACGAGAAAACAACTCTTGCTCATAGGACCAAAAACTGCATGTGATTCAACTCCATTTAGGACTGGAAACAAACGCTAGCTCGCCTTACAAGAAACACACTCTGCTTTTGAGAAAAGAGCACTCTTCTATTCTACTATGGTTCATATGGGGTCCGAACACTGAGCTTGCTCAGAACAAAAGAACTGTGCTTCCTACACACACGGGCCATATCTAGTTCAACTCTGCTTAGGAAACTGACAAGAACAGTAGCTCCTCTTCAGTCCAATACACTGTACTTGCTGGGATCAGACACGAGTGCTATTTGAACTGTGTATGGCAACGGGAGTGCAATAGTGACTTTCCTTACCAGAAAACAACTCTTGCTTGTAGGACCAAAAACTGTATGTGATTCAACTCCATTTAGGACTGGGAAACAAACACTAGCTCGCCTTACAAAAAACACACTCTGCTTTTGAGAAAAGAGCACTCTTCTACTCTAAAGTGTTTTCTATGGGGTCCGAACATTGAGCTTGCTCAGAACAAAAGAACTGTGCTTCCTACACACATGGGCCATATCTAGTTCAGCTCTGCTTAGGAAACTGACAAGAACAGTAGCTCCTCTTCAGTCCAATACACTGTACATGCTGGAACAGACGCCAGTGCTTTTTGCACTGTGTGTGGCAATGGGAGCGCAATAGTGACTTTTCTTACGAGAAAACAACTCTTGCTCATAGGACCAAAAACTGCATGTGATTCAACTCCATTTAGGACTGGAAACAAACGCTAGCTCGCCTTACAAGAAACACACTCTGCTTTTGAGAAAAGAGCACTCTTCTATTCTACTATGGTTCATATGGGGTCCGAACACTGAGCTTGCTCAGAACAAAAGAACTGTGCTTCCTAAACACATGGGCCATATCTAGTTCAACTCTGCTTAGGAAACTGACAAGAACAGTAGCTCCTCTTCAGTCCAATACACTGTACTTGCTGGGATCAGACACGAGTGCTATTTGAACATTGTATGGCAATGGGAGTGCAATAGTGACTTTCCTTACCAGAAAACAACTCTTGCTCGTAGGACCAAAAACTGTATGTGATTCAACTCCATTTAGGACTGGGAAACAAACACTAGCTCGCCTTACAAAAAACACACTCTGCTTTTGAGAAAAGAGCACTCTTCTACTCTAAAGTGTTTTCTATGGGGTCCGAACATTGAGCTTGCTCAGAACAAAAGAACTGTGCTTCCTACACACATGGGCCATATCTAGTTCAGCTCTGCTTAGGAAACTGACAAGAACAGTAGCTCCTCTTCAGTCCAATACACTGTACATGCTGGAACAGACGCCAGTGCTATTTGCACTGTGTGTGGCAATGGGAGCGCAATAGTGACTTTGCTTACGAGAAAACAACTCTTGCTCATAGGACCAAAAACTGCATGTGATTCAACTCCATTTAGGACTGGAAACAAACGCTAGCTCGCCTTACAAGAAACACACTCTGCTTTTGAGAAAAGAGCACTCTTCTATTCTACTATGGTTCATATGGGGTCCGAACACTGAGCTTGCTCAGAACAAAAGAACTGTGCTTCCTAAACACATGGGCCATATCTAGTTCAACTCTGCTTAGGAAACTGACAAGAACAGTAGCTCCTCTTCAGTCCAATACACTGTACTTGCTGGGATCAGACACGAGTGCTACTTGAACTGTGTATGGCAATGGGAGTGCAATAGTGACTTTCCTTACCAGAAAACAACTCTTGCTCGTAGGACCAAAAACTGTATGTGATTCAACTCCATTTAGGACTGGGAAACAAACACTAGCTCGCCTTACAAAAAACACACTCTGCTTTTGAGAAAAGAGCACTCTTCTACTCTAAAGTGTTTTCTATGGGGTCCGAACATTGAGCTTGCTCAGAACAAAAGAACTGTGCTTCCTACACACATGGGCCATATCTCGTTCAGCTCTGCTTAGGAAACTGACAAGAACAGTAGCTCCGCTTCAGTCCAATACACTGTACTTGCTGGGAACAGACGCCAGTGCTATTTGCCTTGTGTATGACAATAGGAGCGCAATAGTGACTCTTCTCATCGGAAAACACCTCTTGCTCATAGGACCAGAAACTGCATGGGATTCAACTCCATTTCTGACTGGGGAACAAACACTAGCTCGCATTACAAGAAACACACTCTGCTTTTGAGAAAAGAGCACTCTTCTATTCTTTTGTGTTTCTATGTGGTCCGAACAGTGAGCTTGCTCAGAACAAAACAACTGTGCTCCCTACACACAGGGGCCATATCCACTTCAACTCTGCTTAGGAAACTGACAAGAACAGTAGCTCCGCTTCAGTCCAATACACTGTACTTCCTGGGAACAGACGCGAGTGCTATTTGCACTGTGTATCGAAATGGGAGCGCAATAGTGACTTTCCTTAACAGAAAACAACTCTTGCTCATAGGACCAAAAACTGCATGTGATTCAACTCCATTTAGGACTGGGAAACAAACGCTAGCTCGCCTTACAAGAAACACACTCTGCTTTTGAGAAAAGAGCACTCTTCTACTCTACTGTGTTTCCTATAGGACCAGAACAGTGAGCTTGCTTAGAACAAAAGAACTGTGCTTCATACAAATACGGCCATATCTAGTTAAATTCTGCTTAGGAAACTGAAAAGAACAGTAGATCCTCTTCAGTCCAATACACTGTACATGCTGGGAACAGACGCCAGTGCTATTTGCCCTGTGTATGGAAATGGGAGTGCAATAGTGACTTTCCTTTCCAGAAAACAACTCTTACTGGTAGGACCAGAAACTGCATGGGATTCAACTCCATTTAGGACTGGGAAACAAACGCTAGCTCGCCTTACAAGAAACACACTCTGCTTTTGAAAAAAGAGCACTCTTCTGCTCTACTGTGTTTTCTATGGGGTCCGAACAGTGAGCTTGCTCAGAACAAAAGAACTGTGCTTCCTACACACACGGGCCATATCTAGTTCAACTCTGATTAGGAAACTGACAAGAACGGTAGCTCCTCTTCAGTCCAATACACTGTACTAGCTGGGAACAGACGCGAGTCCTATTTGTACTGTGTATGGAAATAGGAGCGCAATAGTTACTCTTCTTATCAGAAAACACCTCTTCCTCGTAGGACCAGAAACTGCATGGGATTCAACTCCATTTCTGACTGGGGAACAAACACAAGCTCGCCTTACAAGAAACACACTCTGCTTTTGAGAAAAGAGCACTCTTCTACTCGACTGTTTATCCTATGTGGTCCGAACAGTGAGCTTGCTCAAAACAAAAGAACTGTGCTTCCTACACACACGGGACATATCTAGTTCAACTCTGCTTAGCAAACTGACAAGAACAGTAGCTCCGCTTCAGTCCAATACACTGTACTTCCTGGGAACAGATGCGAGTGCTATTTGCACTGTGTATGAAAATGGGAGAGCAATAGTGACTCTTCTTACCAGAAAACAACTCTTGCTCGTAGGACAAGAAACTGCATGTGATTCAACTCCATTTAGGACTGGGAAACAAACAATAGCTCGCCTTACAAGAAACACACTCTGCTTTTGAGAAAAGAGCACTCTTCTACTCTACTGTGTTCCCTATGGGGTCCGAACAGTGAGCATGCTCAGATCAAAAGAACTGTGCTTCCTACACACACGGGCCATATCAAGTTCAACTCTGCTTAGGAAAGTGACAAGAACAGTAGCTCCTCTTCAGTCCAATACACTGTACTTGCTGTGAACAGACACGAGTGCTATTTGCACTGTGTATGGCAAAGAGAGCACAATAGTGACTTTCCTTACCAGAAAATAACTCTTGCTCGTAGGACAAAAACTGCATGTGATTCAACTCCATTTAGGACTGGGAAACAAACGCTAGCTCGCCTTACAAGAAACACACTCTGCTTTTGAAAAAAGAGCAGTCTTCTATTCTACTGTGGTTCATATGGGGTCCGAACAGTGAGTTTGCTCAGAACAAGAGAACTGTGCTTCCTACAAATACGGCTATATCTAGTACAATTCTGCTTAGGAAACTGACAAGAACAGTAGATCCTCTTCAGTCCAATACACTGTATATGCTGGGAACAGACGCCAGTGCTATTTGCCCTGTGTATGACAATGGGAGCGCAATAGTGACTCTTCTTACCAGAAAACAACTCTTGCTCGTAGGAAAAGAAACTGCATGTGATTCAACTCCATTTAGGACTGGGAAACAAACGCTAGCTCTCCTTACAAGAAACACACTCTGCTTTTGAAAAAAGAGCACTCTTCTGCTCTACTGTGTTTCCTATGGGGTCCGAACAGTGAGCTTGCTCAGAACAAAAGAACTGTGCTTCCTACACACACGGGCCATATCTAGTTCAACTCTGCTTAGGAAACTGACAAGAACGGTACCTCCTCTTCAGTCCAACACACTGTACTAGCAGTGAACAGACGCGAGTCCTATTGGTACTGTGTATGGAAATAGGAGCACAATAGTTATTCTTCTTATCAGAAAACACCTCTTCCTCGTAGGACCAGAAACTGCATGGGATTCAACTCCATTTCTGAGTGGGGAACAAACACTAGCTTGCCTTACAAGAAACACACTGAGCTTTTGAGAAAAGAGCACTCTTCTACTCGACTGTGTATCCTATGTGGTCCGAACAGTGAGCTTGCTCAGAACAAAAGAACTGTGCTTCCTACACACACGGGACATATCTAGTTCAACTCTGCTTAGCAAACTGACAAGAACAGTAGCTCTGCTTCAGTCCAATACACTGTACTTGCTGGGAACAGATGCGAGTGCTATTTGCACTGTGTATGGAAATGGGAGCTCAATAGTGACTTTCCTTACCAGAAAACAACTCTTGCTGGTAGGACCAGATACTGCATGGGATTCAACTCCATTTAGGACTGGGAAACAAACGCTAGCTCGCCTTACAAGAAACACACTCTGTTTTTGAGAAAAGAGCACTCTTCTACTCTACTGTGTTTCCTATAGGGCCAGAACAGTGAGTTTGCTCAGAACAAAAGAACTGTGCTTCCTACAAATACGGCCATATCTAGTTCAATTCTGCTTAGGAATCTGACAGGAACAGTAGATCCTCTTCAGTCCAATACACTGTACATGCTGGCAACAGATGCCAGTGCTATTTGCCCTGTGTCTGACATTGGGAGCACAATAGTGATTTTCCTTACCAGAAAACAACTCTTGCTCGTAGGACCAAAAACAGGATGTGATTCAACTCCATTTAGTACTGGGAAACAAATGCTAGCTTGCCTTACAAGAAACACACTCTTCTTTTGAGAAAAGAGCACTCTTCTGCTCTACTGTGTTTCCTATGGGGTCCGAACAGTGAGCTTGCTCAGAACAAAAGAACTGTGCTTCCTACACACACGGGCCATATCTAGTTCAACTCTGCTTAGGAAACTGACAAGAACGGTAGCTCCTCTTCAGTCCAATACACTGTACTTGCTGTGAACAGACGCGAGTGCTATTTGCACTGTGTATGGCAAAGGGAGCACAATAGTGACTTTCCTTACCAGAAAACAACTCTTGCTTGTAGGACCAAAAACTGCATGTGATTCAACTCCATTTAGGACTGGGAAACAAACACTAGCTCGCCTTACAAGAAACACACTCTGCTTTTGAGAAAAGAGCAGTCTTCTATTCTACTGTGGTTCATATGGGGTCCGAACATTGAGCTTAATTAGAACAAAAGAATTGTGCTTCCTACACACATGGGCCATATCTAGTTCAACTCTCCTTAGGAAACTGACAAGAACAGTAGCTCCTCTTCAGTCCAATACACTGTACTTGCTGGGAACAGACGTGAGTGCTATTTGCACTGTGTATGGAAATGGTAGCGCAATAGTGACTTTCCTTACCAGAAAACAACTCTTGCACATAGGACCAAAAACTGCATGTGATTCAACTCCATTTAGGACTAGGAAACAAACTCTAGCTCGCCTTACAAAAAACACACTCTGCTTTTGAGAAAAAAGCACTCTTCTACTCGACTGTGTTTCCTATGGGGTCTGAACAGTGAGCTTGCTCAGAAAAAAAGAACTGTGCTTTCTACACACAGGGGCCATATCTAGTTCAACTCTGCTTAGGAAACTGACAAGAACAGTAGCTTTGCTTCAGTCCAATACACTGTACTTGCTGGCAACAGACGCGAGTGCTCTTTATACTGTATATGGCAATGGGAGCGCAATAGTGACTTTTTTTAACCAGAAAACACCTCTTGCTCGTAGGACCACAAACTGCATGGGATTCAACTCCATTTAGGACTGGGAAACAAACACTAGCTCGCTTTACAAGAAACACACTCTGCTTTTGAGAAAAGAGCACTCTTCTACTCTTCTGTGTTTCCTCTGTGGTCCGAACAGTGAGCTGGCTCAGAACAAAAGAACTGTGCTTCCTACACACAGGGGCCATATCTAGTTCAACTCTGCTTAGCAAACTGACAAGAACAGTTGCTCCTCTTCAGTCCAATACACCGTACTTGCTGGGAACAGATGCGAGTGCTATTTGCACTGTGTATGGAAATGGGAGCGCAATAGTGACTTTCCTTACCAGAAAACAACTCTTGCACATAGGACCAAAAACTGCATGTGATTCAACTCCATTTAGGACTGGACAACAAACGCTAGCTCGCCTTACAAGAAACACACTCTGCTTTTGAGAAAAGAGCACTCTTCTTCTCTACTGTGTCTCCTATAGGGCCAGAACAGTGAGTTTGCTCAGAACAAAAGAACTGTGCTTCCTACAAATACGGCCATATCCAGTTCAATTCTGCTTAGGAAACTGACAAGAACAGTAGCTCCTCTTCAGTCCAATACACTGTACTTGCTGGGAACAGACGCGAGTGCTATTTACACTGTATATGGCAATGGGAGCACAATAGTGACCCTTCTTAGCGGAAAACAACTCTTGCTCGTAGGACAAGAAACTTCATGTGATTCTACTCCATTTAGGACTGGGAAACAAATGCTAGCTCGCCTTACAAGAAACACACTCTGCTTTTGAGAAAAGAGCACTCTTCTACTCTTCTGTGTTTCCTATGTGGTCCGATCAGTGAGCTTGCTCAGAACAAAAGAACTGTGCTTCCTACACACAGGGGCCATATCTAGTTCAACTCTGATTAGCAAACTGAGAAGAACAGTAGCTCCGCTTCAGTCCAATACACTGCACTTGCTGGGAACAGATGCGAGTGCTATTTGCACTGTGTATGGAAATGGGAGCGCAATAGTGACTTTCCTTACCAGAAAACAACTCTTGCATATAGGACCAAAAATTGCATGTGATTCAACTCCATTTAAGACTGGAAAACAAACGCTAGCTCGCCTTACAAGAAACACACTCTGCTTTTGAGAAAAGAGCACTCTTCTACTCTACTGTGTCTTCTATAGGGCCAGAACAGTGAGTTTGCTCAGAACAAAAGAACTGTGCTTCCTACAAATACGGCCATATCTAGTTCAATTCTGCTTAGGAAACTGACAAGAACAGTAGCTCCTCTTCAGTCCAATACACTGTACTTGCTGGGAACAGACACGAGTGCTATTTACACTGTATATGGCAATGGGAGCACAATAGTGACTCTTCTTACCAGAAAACAACTCTTGCTCGTAGGACAAGAAACTGCATGTGATTCAACTCCATTTAGGTCTGGGAAACAAACGCTAGCTCGCCTTACAAGAAACACACTCTGCTTTTGAGAAAAGAGCAGTATTCTATTCTACTGTGGTTCATATGCGGTCGGAACGTTGAGCTTGCTCAGAACAAAAGAACTGTGCTTCCTACACACACGGGCCATATCTAGTTCAACTCTGCTTAGGAAACTGACAAGAACAGTAGCTCCTCTTCAGTCCAATACACTGTACATGCTGGAACAGACGCCAGTGCTTTTTGTACTGTGTGTGGCAATGGGAGCGCAATAGTGACTTTGCTTACGAGAAAACAACTCTTGCTCATAGGACCAAAAACTGCATGTGATTCAACTCCATTTAGCACTGGGAAACAAACGCTAGCTCGCCCTACAAGAAACACACTCTGCTTTTGAGAAAAGAGCACTCTTCTATTCTACTATGGTTCATATGGGGTCCGAACACTGAGCTTGCTCAGAACAAAAGAACTGTGCTTCCTACACACACGGGCCATATCTAGTTCAACTCTGCTTAGGAAACTGACAAGAACAGTAGCTCCTCTTCAGTCCAATACACTGTACTTGCTGGGAACAGACACGAGTGCTATTTGAACTGTGTATGGCAATGGGAGTGCAATTGTGACTTTCCTTACCAGAAAACAACTCTTGCTCGTAGGACCAAAAACTGTATGTGATTCAACTCCATTTAGGACTGGGAAACAAACACTAGCTCGCCTTACAAGAAACACACTCTGCTTTTGAGAAAAGAGCACTCTTCTACTCTAAAGTGTTTTCTATGGGGTCCGAACATTGAGCTTGCTCAGAACAAAAGAACTGTGCTTCCTACACACAGGGGCCATATCTAGTTCAGCTCTGCTTAGGAAACTGACAAGAACAGTAGCTCCGCTTCAGTCCAATACACTGTACTTGCTGGGAACAGACGCCAGTGCTATTTGCCCTGTGTATGACAATGGGAGTGTGATAGTGACTCTTCTTACAAGAAAACATCTCTTGCTCGTAGGACCAGAAACTGCATGGGATTCAACTCCATTTCTGACTGGGAAACAAACACTAGCTCGCATTACAAGAAACACACTCTCCTTTTGAGAAAAGAGCACTCTTCTACTCTAATGTGTTTCCCATGGGGTCCAAATAGTGAGCTTGCTCAGAACAAAAGAACTGTGCTTCCTACACACAGGGGCCATATCTAGTTCAACTCTGCTTAGGAAACTGACATGAACAGTGTCTCCTTTTCAGTCCAATACACTGTACTTGCTGGGAACAGACACGAGTGCTATTTGCACTGTGTATGGAAATGGGAACTCAATAGTGACTTTCCTTACCAGAAACAACTCTTGCTCGTAGGACCAAAAACTGCATGTGATTTAACTCCTTTTAGGACTGGGAAACAAACGCTAGCTCGCCTTACAAGAAACACACTCTGCTTTTGAGAAAAGAGCAGTCTTCTATTCTACTGTGGTTCATATGGGGCCCGAACATTGAGCTTGCTCAGAACCAAAGAACTGTGCTTCGTACATACATGGTCCATATCTAGTTCAACTCTGCTTAGGAAACAGACAAGAACGGTAGCTCCTCTTCAGTCCAATACACTGTACTAGCTGGGAACAGACGCGAGTCCTATTTGCACTGTGTATGGCAATAGGAGCGCAATAGTGACTCTTCTCATCGGAAAACACCTCTTGCTCGTAGGACCAGAAACTGCATGGGATTCAACTCCATTTCTGACTGGGGAACAAACACGAGCTCGCTTTACAAGAAACACACTCTGCTTTTGAGAAAAGAGCACTCTTCTATTCTTCTGTGTTTCTATGTGGTCCGAACAGTGAGCTTGCTGAGAGCAAAAGAACTGTGCTTCCTACACACATGGGCCATATCTAGTTCAACTCTGCTTAGGAAACTGACAAGAACAGTAGCTCCTCTTCAGTTCAATACACTGTACTTGCTGGGAACAGACGCGAGTGCTATTTGCACTGTGTATGGCAAAGGGAGTGCAATAGTGACTTTCCTTACCAGAAAACAACTCTTGCTCGTTGGACCAAAAACTGCATGTGATTCAACTCCATTTAGGACTGGGAAACAAACGCTAGCTCGCCTTACAAGAAACACACTCTGCTTTTGAGAAAATAGCAGTCTTCTACTCTACTGTGTTTCCTATAGGGCCAGAACAGTGAGCTTGCTCAGAACAAAAGAACTGTGCATCATACAAATACGGCCATATCTAGTTCAATTCTGCTTAGGACACTGAAAAGAACAGTAGATCCTCTTCAGTCCAATACACTGTACATGCTGGGAACAGACGCCAGTGCTATTTGCCCTGTGTATGACAATGGGATCGCAATAGTGACTCTTCTTACCAGAAAACAACTCTTGCTCATAGGACAATAAACTGCATGTGTTTCAACTCCATTTAGGACTGGGAAACAAACGCTAGATTGCGTTACAAGAAACACACTCTGCTTTTGAGAAAAGAGCACTCTTCTACTCGACTGTTTTTCCTATGGTGTCCGAACAGTGAGGTTGGTCAGAAAAAAAGAACTGTGCTTTCTACACACAGGGGCCATATCTAGTTCAACTCTGCTTAGGAAACTGACAAGAACAGTATCTCCTTTTCAGTCCAATACACTGTACTTGCTGGGAAGAGACACGAGTGCTATTTGCACTGTGTGTGGAAATGGGAGCTCAATAGTGACTTTCCTTACCAGAAAACAACTCTTGCTGGTAGGACCAGATACTGCATGGGATTCAACTCCATTTAGGACTGGGAAACAAACGCTAGCTCGCCTTACAAGAAACACACTCTGCTTTTGAGAAAAGAGCACTCTTCTACTCTACTGTGTTTCCTATAGGGCCAGAACAGTGAGCTTGCTCAGAACAAAAGAACTGTGCTTCCTACACACACGGGCCATATCTAGCTCAACTCTGCTTAGGAAACTGACAAGAACGGTAGCTCCTCTTCAGTCCAATACACTGTACTTGCTGTGAACAGACGCGAGTGCTATTTGCACTGTGTATGGCAAAGGGAGCACAATAGTGACTTTCCTTACCAGAAAACAACTCTTGCTCGTAGGACCAAAAACTGCATGTGATTCAACTCCATTTAGGACTGGGAAACAAACACTAGCTCGCCTTACAAGAAACACACTCTGCTTTTGAGAAAAGAGCAGTCTTCTATTCTACTGTGGTTCATATGGGGTCCGAACATTGAGCTTAATTAGAACAAAAGAATTGTGCGTCCTACACAGATGGGCCATATCTAGTTCAACTCTGCTTAGGAAACTGACAAGAACAGTAGCTCCTCTTCAGTCCAATACACTGTACTTGCTGGGAACAGACGTGAGTGCTATTTGCACTGTGTATGGAAATGGTAGCGCAATAGTGACTTTCCTTACCAGAAAACAACTCTTGCACATAGGACCAAAAACTGCATGTGATTCAACTCCATTTAGGACTAGGAAACAAACTCTAGCTCGCCTTACAAAAAACACACTCTGCTTTTGAGAAAAAAGCACTCTTCTACTCGACTGTGTTTCCTATGGGGTCTGAACAGTGAGCTTGCTCAGAAAAAAAGAACTGTGCTTTCTACACACAGGGGCCATATCTAGTTCAACTCTGCTTAGGAAACTGACAAGAACAGTAGCTCTGCTTCAGTCCAATACACTGTACTTGCTGGCAACAGACGCGAGTGCTCTTTATACTGTATATGGCAATGGGAGCGCAATAGTGACTTTTTTTAACCAGAAAACACCTCTTGCTCGTAGGACCACAAACTGCATGGGATTCAACTCCATTTAGGACTGGGAAACAAACACTAGCTCGCTTTACAAGAAACACACTCTGCTTTTGAGAAAAGAGCACTCTTCTACTCTTCTGTGTTTCCTCTGTGGTCCGAACAGTGAGCTGGCTCAGAACAAAAGAACTGTGCTTCCTACACACAGGGGCCATATCTAGTTCAACTCTGCTTAGCAAACTGACAAGAACAGTAGCTCCTCTTCAGTCCAATACACCGTACTTGCTGGGAACAGATGCGAGTGCTATTTGCACTGTGTATGGAAATGGGAGCGCAATAGTGACTTTCCTTACCAGAAAACAACTCTTGCACATAGGACCAAAAACTGCATGTGATTCAACTCCATTTAGGACTGGACAACAAACGCTAGCTCGCCTTACAAGAAACACACTCTGCTTTTGAGAAAAGAGCACTCTTCTTCTCTACTGTGTCTCCTATAGGGCCAGAACAGTGAGTTTGCTCAGAACAAAAGAACTGTGCTTCCTACAAATACGGCCATATCCAGTTCAATTCTGCTTAGGAAACTGACAAGAACAGTAGCTCCTCTTCAGTCCAATACACTGTACTTGCTGGGAACAGACGCGAGTGCTATTTACACTGTATATGGCAATGGGAGCACAATAGTGACCCTTCTTAGCGGAAAACAACTCTTGCTCGTAGGACAAGAAACTTCATGTGATTCTACTCCATTTAGGACTGGGAAACAAATGCTAGCTCGCCTTACAAGAAACACACTCTGCTTTTGAGAAAAGAGCACTCTTCTACTCTTCTGTGTTTCCTATGTGGTCCGATCAGTGAGCTTGCTCAGAACAAAAGAACTGTGCTTCCTACACACAGGGGCCATATCTAGTTCAACTCTGATTAGCAAACTGAGAAGAACAGTAGCTCCGCTTCAGTCCAATACACTGCACTTGCTGGGAACAGATGCGAGTGCTATTTGCACTGTGTATGGAAATGGGAGCGCAATAGTGACTTTCCTTACCAGAAAACAACTCTTGCATATAGGACCAAAAATTGCATGTGATTCAACTCCATTTAAGACTGGAAAACAAACGCTAGCTCGCCTTACAAGAAACACACTCTGCTTTTGAGAAAAGAGCACTCTCCTACTCTACTGTGTCTTCTATAGGGCCAGAACAGTGAGTTTGCTCAGAACAAAAGAACTGTGCTTCCTACAAATACGGCCATATCTAGTTCAATTCTGCTTAGGAAACTGACAAGAACAGTAGCTCCTCTTCAGTCCAATACACTGTACTTGCTGGGAACAGACGCGAGTGCTATTTACACTGTATATGGCAATGGGAGCACAATAGTGACTCTTCTTACCAGAAAACAACTCTTGCTCGTAGGACAAGAAACTGCATGTGATTCAACTCCATTTAGGTCTGGGAAACAAACGCTAGCTCGCCTTACAAGAAACACACTCTGCTTTTGAGAAAAGAGCAGTATTCTATTCTACTGTGGTTCATATGCGGTCGGAACGTTGAGCTTGCTCAGAACAAAAGAACTGTGCTTCCTACACACACGGGCCATATCTAGTTCAACTCTGCTTAGGAAACTGACAAGAACAGTAGCTCCTCTTCAGTCCAATACACTGTACATGCTGGAACAGACGCCAGTGCTTTTTGTACTGTGTGTGGCAATGGGAGCGCAATAGTGACTTTGCTTACGAGAAAACAACTCTTGCTCATAGGACCAAAAACTGCATGTGATTCAACTCCATTTAGGACTGGGAAACAAACGCTAGCTCGCCTTACAAGAAACACACTCTGCTTTTGAGAAAAGAGCACTCTTCTATTCTACTATGGTTCATATGGGGTCCGAACACTGAGCTTGCTCAGAACAAAAGAACTGTGCTTCCTACACACACGGGCCATATCTAGTTCAACTCTGCTTAGGAAACTGACAAGAACAGTAGCTCCTCTTCAGTCCAATACACTGTACTTGCTGGGAACAGACACGAGTGCTATTTGAACTGTGTATGGCAATGGGAGTGCAATTGTGACTTTCCTTACCAGAAAACAACTCTTGCTCGTAGGAACAAAAACTGTATGTGATTCAACTCCATTTAGGACTGGGAAACAAACACTAGCTCGCCTTACAAGAAACACACTCTGCTTTTGAGAAAAGAGCACTCTTCTACTCTAAAGTGTTTTCTATGGGGTCCGAACATTGAGCTTCCTCAGAACAAAAGAACTGTGCTTCCTACACACAGGGGCCATATCTAGTTCAGCTCTGCTTAGGAAACTGACAAGAACAGTAGCTCCGCTTCAGTCCAATACACTGTACTTGCTTGGAACAGACGCCAGTGCTATTTGCCCTGTGTATGACAATGGGAGTGTGATAGTGACTCTTCTTACAAGAAAACATCTCTTGCTCGTAGGACCAGAAACTGCATGGGATTCAACTCCATTTCTGACTGGGAAACAAACACTAGCTCGCATTACAAGAAACACACTCTCCTTTTGAGAAAAGAGCACTCTTCTACTCTAATGTGTTTCCCATGGGGTCCAAATAGTGAGCTTGCTCAGAACAAAAGAACTGTGCTTCCTACACACAGGGGCCATATCTAGTTCAACTCTGCTTAGTAAACTGACAAGAACAGTAGCTCTGCTTCAGTCCAATACACTGTACTTGTTGGGAACAGACGCGAGTGCTATTTACACTGTATATGGCAATGGGATCACAATAGTGACTTTTTTTAACCAGAAAACACCTCTTGCTCGTAGGACCAGAAACTGCGTGGGATTCAACTCCATTTAGGACTGGGAAACAAACGCTAGCTCGCCTTACAAGAAACACACTCTGCTTTTGAGAAAAGAGCACTCTTCTACTCTACTGTGTCTTCTATAGGGCCAGAACAGTGAGTTTGCTCAGAACAAAAGAACTGTGCTTCCTACAAATACGGCCATATCTAGTTCAATTCTGCTTAGGAAACTGACAAGAACAGTAGCTCCTCTTCAGTCCAATACACTGTACTTGCTGGGAACAGACGCGAGTGCTATTTACACTGTATATGGCAATGGGAGCACAATAGTGACTCTTCTTACCAGAAAACAACTCTTGCTCGTAGGACAAGAAACTGCATGTGATTCAACTCCATTTAGGTCTGGGAAACAAACGCTAGCTCGCCTTACAAGAAACACACTCTGCTTTTGAGAAAAGAGCAGTATTCTATTCTACTGTGGTTCATATGCTGTCGGAACGTTGAGCTTGCTCAGAACAAAAGAACTGTGCTTCCTACACACACGGGCCATATCTAGTTCAACTCTGCTTAGGAAACTGACAAGAACAGTAGCTCCTCTTCAGTCCAATACACTGTACATGCTGGAACAGACGCCAGTGCTTTTTGTACTGTGTGTGGCAATGGGAGCGCAATAGTGACTTTGCTTACGAGAAAACAACTCTTGCTCATAGGACCAAAAACTGCATGTGATTCAACTCCATTTAGGACTGGGAAACAAACGCTAGCTCGCCTTACAAGAAACACACTCTGCTTTTGAGAAAAGAGCACTCTTCTATTCTACTATGGTTCATATGGGGTCCGAACACTGAGCTTGCTCAGAACAAAAGAACTGTGCTTCCTACACACACGGGCCATATCTAGTTCAACTCTGCTTAGGAAACTGACAAGAACAGTAGCTCCTCTTCAGTCCAATACACTGTACTTGCTGGGAACAGACACGAGTGCTATTTGAACTGTGTATGGCAATGGGAGTGCAATTGTGACTTTCCTTACCAGAAAACAACTCTTGCTCGTAGGACCAAAAACTGTATGTGATTCAACTCCATTTAGGACTGGGAAACAAACACTAGCTCGCCTTACAAGAAACACACTCTGCTTTTGAGAAAAGAGCACTCTTCTACTCTAAAGTGTTTTCTATGGGGTCCGAACATTGAGCTTCCTCAGAACAAAAGAACTGTGCTTCCTACACACAGGGGCCATATCTAGTTCAGCTCTGCTTAGGAAACTGACAAGAACAGTAGCTCCGCTTCAGTCCAATACACTGTACTTGCTTGGAACAGACGCCAGTGCTATTTGCCCTGTGTATGACAATGGGAGTGTGATAGTGACTCTTCTTACAAGAAAACATCTCTTGCTCGTAGGACCAGAAACTGCATGGGATTCAACTCCATTTCTGACTGGGAAACAAACACTAGCTCGCATTACAAGAAACACACTCTCCTTTTGAGAAAAGAGCACTCTTCTACTCTAATGTGTTTCCCATGGGGTCCAAATAGTGAACTTGCTCAGAACAAAAGAACTGTGCTTCCTACACACAGGGGCCATATCTAGTTCAACTCTGCTTAGTAAACTGACAAGAACAGTAGCTCTGCTTCAGTCCAATACACTGTACTTGTTGGGAACAGACGCGAGTGCTATTTACACTGTATATGGCAATGGGATCACAATAGTGACTTTTTTTAACCAGAAAACACCTCTTGCTCGTAGGACCAGAAACTGCGTGGGATTCAACTCCATTTAGGACTGGGAAAAAAACGCTAGCTCGCCTTACAAGAAACACACTCTGCTTTTGAGAAAAGAGCACTCTTCTACTCTACTGTGTCTTCTATAGGGCCAGAACAGTGAGTTTGCTCAGAACAAAAGAACTGTGCTTCCTACAAATACAGCCATATCTTGTTCAATTCTGCTTAGGAAACTGACAAGAACAGTAGCTCCTCTTCAGTCCAATACACTGTACTTGCTGGGAACAGACGCGAGTGCTATTTACACTGTATATGGCAATGGGAGCGCAATAGTGACTCTTCTTACCAGAAAACAACTCTTGCTCCTAGGACAAGAAACTGCATGTGATTCAACTCCATTTAGGACTGGGAAACAAACGCTAGCTCGCCTTACAAGAAACACACTCTGCTTTTGAGAAAAGAGCAGTATTCTATTCTACTGTGGTTCATATGGGGTCGGAACGTTGAGCTTGCTCAGAACAAAAGAACTGTGCTTCCTACACACACGGGCCATATCTAGTTCAACTCTGCTTAGGAAACTGACAAGAACAGTAGCTCCTCTTCAGTCCAATACACTGTACATGCTGGAACAGACGCCAGTGCTATTTGCACTGTGTGTGGCAATGGGAGCGCAATAGTGACTTTGCTTACGAGAAAACAACTCTTGCTCTTAGGAAAAAAACTGCATGTGATTCAACTCCATTTAGGACTGGGAAACAAACGCTAGCTCGCCTTACAAGAAACACACTCTCCTTTTGAGAAAAGAGCACTCTTCTACTCTAATGTGTTTCCCATGGGGTCCGAATAGTGAGCTTGCTCAGAACAAAAGAACTGTGCTTCCTACACACAGGGGCCATATCTAGTTCAACTCTGCTTAGGAAACTGACAAGAACAGTAGCTCCTCTTCAGTCCAATACACTGTACTTGCTGGGAACAGACACGAGTGCTATTTGCACTGTGTATGGAAATGGGAACTCAATAGTGACTTTCCTTACCAGAAACAACTCTTGCTCGTAGGACCAAAAACTGCATGTGATTCAACTCCATTTAGGACTGGGAAACAAACACTAGCTCGCCATACAAGAAACACACTCTGCTTTTGAGAAAAGAGCACTCTTCTACTCTACTGTGTTTCCTATAGGACCAGAACAGTGAGCTTGCTCAGAACAAAAGAACTGTGCTTCATACAAACACTGCCATATCTAGTTCAATTCTGCTAAGGAAACTGAAAAGAACAGTAGATCCTCTTCAGTCCAATACACTGTACATGCTGGGAACAGACGCCAGTGCTATTTGCCCTGTGTATGACAATGGGAGAGCAATAGTGACTCTTCTTACCAGAAAACAACTCTTGCTCATAGGACAATAAACTGCATGTGCTTAAACTCCATTTAGGACTGGGAAACAAACGCTAGCTCGCCTTAAAAGAAACTCACTCTGCTTTTGAGAAAAGAGCACTCTTCTACTCTACTGTGTTTCCTATGGGGTCCGAACAGTGAGCTTGCTCAGAAAAAAAGAACTGTGCTTTCTACACACAGGGGCCATATCTAGTTCAACTCTGCTTAGTAAACTGACAAGAACAGTAGCTCCGCTTCAGTCCAATACACTGTACTTGCTGGGAACAGACGCGAGTGCTATTTACACTGTATATGGCAATGGGATCGCAATAGTGACTTTTTTTAACCAGAAAACACCTCTTGCTCGTAGGACCAGAAACTGCATGGGATTCAACTCCATTTAGGACTGGGAAACAAACGCTAGCTCGCCTTACAAGAAACACACTCTGCTTTTGAGAAAAGAGCACTCTTCTACTCTACTGTGTCTTCTATAGGGCCAGAACAGTGAGTTTGCTCAGAACAAAAGAACTGTGCTTCCTACAAATACGGCCATATCTAGTTCAATTCTGCTTAGGAAACTGACAAGAACAGAAGTTCCTCTTCAGTCCAATACACTGTACTTGCTGGGAACAGACGCGAGTGCTATTTACACTGTATATGGCAATGGGAGCGCAATAGTGACTCTTCTTACCAGAAAACAACTCTTGCTCCTAGGACAAGAAACTGCATGCGATTCAACTCCATTTAGGACTGGGTAACAAATGCTAGCTCGCCTTACAAGAAACACACTCTGCTTTTGAGAAAAGAGCAGTATTCTATTCTACTGTGGTTCATATGGGGTCGGAACGTTGAGCTTGCTCAGAACAAAAGAACTGTGCTTCCTACACACACGGGCCATATCTAGTTCAAATCTGCTTAGGAAACTGACAAGAACAGTAGCTCCTCTTCAGTCCAATACACTGTACATGCTGGAACAGACGCCAGTGCTATTTGCACTGTGTGTGGCAATGGGAGCGCAATAGTGACTTTGCTTACGAGAAAACAACTCTTGCTCATAGGACCAAAAACTGCATGTGATTCAACTCCATTTAGGACTGGGAAACAAACACTAGCTCGCCTTACAAGAACACACTCTGCTTTTGAGAAAAGAGCACTCTTCTATTCTACTATGGTTCATATGGGGTCCGAACACTGAGCTTGCTCAGAAGAAAAGAACTGTGCTTCCTACACACACGGGCCATATCTAGTTCAACTCTGCTTAGGAAACTGACAAGAACAGTAGCTCCTCTTCAGTCCAATACACTGTACTTGCTGGGATCAGACACGAGTGCTATTTGAACTGTGTATGGCAATGGGAGTGCAATAGTGACTTTCCTTACCAGAAAACAACTCTTGCTCGTAGGACCAAAAACTGTATGTGATTCAACTCCATTTAGGACTGGGAAACAAACACTAGCTCGCCTTACAAGAAACACACTCTGCTTTTGAGAAAAGAGCACTCTTCTACTCTAAAGTGTTTTCTATGGGGTCCGAACATTGAGCTTGCTCAGAACAAAAGAACTTGCTTCCTACACACATGGGCCATATCTAGTTCAGCTCTGCTTAGGAAACTGACAAGATCAGTAGCTCCGCTTCAGTCCAATACACTGTATTTGCTGGGAACAGACGCCAGTGCTATTTGCCCTGTGTATGACAATGGGAGCGTGATAGTGACTCTTCTTACCAGAAAACAACTCTTGCTCGTAGGACCAGAAACTGCATGGGATTCAACTCCATTTCTGACTGGGAAACAAACACTACCTCGCATTACAAGAAACACACTCTCCTTTTGAGAAAAGAGCACTCTTCTACTCTAATGTGTTTCCCATGGGGTCCGAATAGTGAGCTTGCTCAGAACAAAAGAACTGTGCTTCCTACACACAGGGGCCATATCTAGTTCAACTCTGCTTAGGAAACTGACAAGAACAGTAGCTCCTCTTCAGTCCAATACACTGTACTTGCTGGGAACAGACGCGAGTGCTATTTACACTGTATATGGCAATGGGAGCGCAATAGTGACTTTTTTTAACCAGAAAACACCTCTTGCTCGTAGGACCAGAAACTGCATGGGATTCAACTCCATTTAGGACTGGGAAACAAACGCTAGCTCGCCTTACAAGAAACACACTCTGCTTTTGAGAAAAGAGCACTCTTCTACTCTACTGTGTCTTCTATAGGGCCAGAACAGTGAGTTTGCTCAGAACAAAAGAACTGTGCTTCCTACAAATACGGCCATATCTAGTTCAATTCTGCTTAGGAAACTGACAAGAACAGAAGCTCCTCTTCAGTCCAATACACTGTACTTGCTGGGAACAGACGCGAGTGCTATTTACACTGTATATGGCAATGGGAGCGCAATAGTGACTCTTCTTACCAGAAAACAACTCTTGCTCCTAGGACAAGAAACTGCATGTGATTCAACTCTATTTAGGACTGGGAAACAAACGCTAGCTCGCCTTAAAAGAAACTCACTCTGCTTTTGAGAAAAGAGCAGTATTCTATTCTACTGTGGTTCATATGGGGTCGGAACGTTGAGCTTGCTCAGAACAAAAGAACTGTGCTTCCTACACACACGGGCCATATCTAGTTCAACTCTGCTTAGGAAACTGACAAGAACAGTAGCTCCTCTTCAGTCCAATACACTGTACATGCTGGAACAGACGCCAGTGCTATTTGCACTGTGTGTGGCAATGGGAGCGCAATAGTGACTTTGCTTACGAGAAAACAACTCTTGCTCATAGGAAAAAAACTGCATGTGATTCAACTCCATTTAGGACTGGGAAACAAACGCTAACTCGCCTTACAAGAAACACACTCTGCTTTTGAGAGAAGAGCACTCTTCTATTCTACTATGGTTCATATGGGGTCCGAACACTGAGTTTGCTCAGAACAAAAGAACTGTGCTTCCTACACACACGGGCCATATCTAGTTCAACTCTGCTTAGGAAACTGACAAGAACAGTAGCTCCTCTTCAGTCCAATACACTGTACTTGCTGGGATCAGGCACGAGTGCTATTTGAACTGTGTATGGCAATGGGAGTGCAATAGTGACTTTCCTTACCAGAAAACAACTCTTGCTCGTTAGGACCAAAAACTGTATGTGATTCAACTCCATTTAGGACTGGGAAACAAACACTAGCTCGCCTTACAAGAAACACACTCTGCTTTTGAGAAAAGAGCACTCTTCTACTCTAAAGTGTTTTCTATGGGGTCCGAACATTGAGCTTGCTCAGAACAAAAAAACTTGCTTCCTACACACATGGGCCATATCTAGTTCAGCTCTGCTTAGGAAACTGACAAGAACAGTAGCTCCGCTTCAGTCCAATACACTGTATTTGCTGGGAACAGACGCCAGTGCTATTTGTACTGTGTTTGGCAATAGGAGCGCAGTAGTGTCTCTTCTTACCAGAAAACAACTCTTGCTCGTAGGACCAGAAACTGCATGGGATTCAACTCCATTTCTGACTGGGAAACAAACACTAGCTCGCATTACAAGAAACACACTCTCCTTTTGAGAAAAGAGCACTCTTCTACTCTAATGTGTTTCCCATGGGGTCCGAATAGTGAGCTTGCTCAGAACAAAAGAACTGTGCTTCCTACACACAGGGGCCATATCTAGTTCAACTCTGCTTAGGAAACTGACAAGAACAGTAGCTCCTCTTCAGTCCAATACACTGCTCTTGCTGGGAACAGACACGAGTGCTATTTGCACTGTGTATGGAAATGGGAACTCAATAGTGACTTTCCTTACCAGAAACAACTCTTGCTCGTAGGACCAAAAACTGCATGTGATTCAACTCCATTTAGGACTGGGAAACAAACACTAGCTCGCCATACAAGAAACACACTCTGCTTTTGAGAAAAGAGCACTCTTCTACTCTACTGTGTTTCCTATAGGACCAGAACAGTGAGCTTGCTCAGAACAAAAGAACTGTGCTTCATACAAACACTGCCATATCTAGTTCAATTCTGCTAAGGAAACTGAAAAGAACAGTAGATCCTCTTCAGTCCAATACACTGTACATGCTGGGAACAGACGCCAGTGCTATTTGCCCTGTGTATGACAATGGGAGAGCAATAGTGACTCTTCTTACCAGAAAACAACTCTTGCTCATAGGACAATAAACTGCATGTGCTTAAACTCCATTTAGGACTGGGAAACAAACGCTAGCTCGCCTTAAAAGAAACTCACTCTGCTTTTGAGAAAAGAGCACTCTTCTACTCTACTGTGTTTCCTATGGGGTCCGAACAGTGAGCTTGCTCAGAAAAAAAGAACTGTGCTTTCTACACACAGGGGCCATATCTAGTTCAACTCTGCTTAGTAAACTGACAAGTACAGTAGCTCCGCTTCAGTCCAATATACTGTACTTGCTGGGAACAGACGCGAGTGCTATTTACACTGTATATGGCAATGGGATCGCAATAGTGACTTTTTTTAACCAGAAAACACCTCTTGCTCGTAGGACCAGAAACTGCATGGGATTCAACTCCATTTAGGACTGGGAAACAAACGCTAGCTCGCCTTACAAGAAACACACTCTGCTTTTGAGAAAAGAGCACTCTTCTACTCTACTGTGTCTTCTATAGGGCCAGAACAGTGAGTTTGCTCAGAACAAAAGAACTGTGCTTCCTACAAATACGGCCATATCTAGTTCAATTCTGCTTAGGAAACTGACAAGAACAGAAGCTCCTCTTCAGTCCAATACACTGTACTTGCTGGGAACAGACGCGAGTGCTATTTACACTGTATATGGCAATGGGAGCACAATAGTGACTCTTCTTACCAGAAAACAACTCTTGCTCCTAGGACAAGAAACTGCATGTGATTCAACTCCATTTAGGACTGGGTAACAAATGCTAGCTCGCCTTACAAGAAACACACTCTGCTTTTGAGAAAAGAGCAGTATTCTATTCTACTGTGGTTCATATGGGGTCGGAACGTTGAGCTTGCTCAGAACAAAAGAACTGTGCTTCCTACACACACGGGCCATATCTAGTTCAAATCTGCTTAGGAAACTGACAAGAACAGTAGCTCCTCTTCAGTCCAATACACTGTACATGCTGGAACAGACGCCAGTGCTATTTGCACTGTGTGTGGCAATGGGTGCGCAATAGTGACTTTGCTTACGAGAAAACAACTCTTGCTCATAGGACCAAAAACTGCATGTGATTCAACTCCATTTAGGACTGGGAAACAAACACTAGCTCGCCTTACAAGAAACACACTCTGCTTTTGAGAAAAGAGCACTCTTCTATTCTACTATGGTTCATATGGGGTCCGAACACTGAGCTTGCTCAGAAGAAAAGAACTGTGCTTCCTACACACACGGGCCATATCTAGTTCAACTCTGCTTAGGAAACTGACAAGAACAGTAGCTCCTCTTCAGTCCAATACACTGTACTTGCTGGGATCAGACACGAGTGCTATTTGAACTGTGTATGGCAATGGGAGTGCAATAGTGACTTTCCTTACCAGAAAACAACTCTTGCTCGTAGGACCAAAAACTGTATGTGATTCAACTCCATTTAGGACTGGGAAACAAACACTAGCTCGCCTTACAAGAAACACACTCTGCTTTTGAGAAAAGAGCACTCTTCTACTCTAAAGTGTTTTCTATGGGGTCCGAACATTGAGCTTGCTCAGAACAAAAGAACTTGCTTCCTACACACATGGGCCATATCTAGTTCAGCTCTGCTTAGGAAACTGACAAGATCAGTAGCTCCGCTTCAGTCCAATACACTGTATTTGCTGGGAACAGACGCCAGTGCTATTTGCCCTGTGTATGACAATGGGAGCGTGATAGTGACTCTTCTTACCAGAAAACAACTCTTGCTCGTAGGACCAGAAACTTCATGGGATTCAACTCCATTTCTGACTGGGAAACAAACACTACCTCGCATTACAAGAAACACACTCTCCTTTTGAGAAAAGAGCACTCTTCTACTCTAATGTGTTTCCCATGGGGTCCGAATAGTGAGCTTGCTCAGAACAAAAGAACTGTGCTTCCTACACACAGGGGCCATATCTAGTTCAACTCTGCTTAGGAAACTGACAAGAACAGTAGCTCCTCTTCAGTCCAATACACTGCTCTTGCTGGGAACAGACACGAGTGCTATTTGCACTGTGTATGGAAATGGGAACTCAATAGTGACTTTCCTTACCAGAAACAACTCTTGCTCGTAGGACCAAAAACTGCATGTGATTCAACTCCATTTAGGACTGGGAAACAAACACTAGCTCGCCATACAAGAAACACACTCTGCTTTTGAGAAAAGAGCACTCTTCTACTCTACTGTGTTTCCTATAGGACCAGAACAGTGAGCTTGCTCAGAACAAAAGAACTGTGCTTCATACAAACACTGCCATATCTAGTTCAATTCTGCTAAGGAAACTGAAAAGAACAGTAGATCCTCTTCAGTCCAATACACTGTACATGCTGGGAACAGACGCCAGTGCTATTTGCCCTGTGTATGACAATGGGAGAGCAATAGTGACTCTTCTTACCAGAAAACAACTCTTGCTCATAGGACAATAAACTGCATGTGCTTAAACTCCATTTAGGACTGGGAAACAAACGCTAGCTCGCCTTAAAAGAAACTCACTCTGCTTTTGAGAAAAGAGCACTCTTCTACTCTACTGTGTTTCCTATGGGGTCCGAACAGTGAGCTTGCTCAGAAAAAAAGAACTGTGCTTTCTACACACAGGGGCCATATCTAGTTCAACTCTGCTTAGTAAACTGACAAGTACAGTAGCTCCGCTTCAGTCCAATATACTGTACTTGCTGGGAACAGACGCGAGTGCTATTTACACTGTATATGGCAATGGGATCGCAATAGTGACTTTTTTTAACCAGAAAACACCTCTTGCTCGTAGGACCAGAAACTGCATGGGATTCAACTCCATTTAGGACTGGGAAACAAACGCTAGCTCGCCTTACAAGAAACACACTCTGCTTTTGAGAAAAGAGCACTCTTCTACTCTACTGTGTCTTCTATAGGGCCAGAACAGTGAGTTTGCTCAGAACAAAAGAACTGTGCTTCCTACAAATACGGCCATATCTAGTTCAATTCTGCTTAGGAAACTGACAAGAACAGAAGCTCCTCTTCAGTCCAATACACTGTACTTGCTGGGAACAGACGCGAGTGCTATTTACACTGTATATGGCAATGGGAGCACAATAGTGACTCTTCTTACCAGAAAACAACTCTTGCTCCTAGGACAAGAAACTGCATGTGATTCAACTCCATTTAGGACTGGGTAACAAATGCTAGCTCGCCTTACAAGAAACATACTCTGCTTTTGAGAAAAGAGCAGTATTCTATTCTACTGTGGTTCATATGGTGTCGGAACGTTGAGCTTGCTCAGAACAAAAGAACTGTGCTTCCTACACACACAGGCCATATCTAGTTCAAATCTGCTTAGGAAACTGACAAGAACAGTAGCTCCTCTTCAGTCCAATACACTGTACATGCTGGAACAGACGCCAGTGCTATTTGCACTGTGTGTGGCAATGGGTGCGCAATAGTGACTTTGCTTACGAGAAAACAACTCTTGCTCATAGGACCAAAAACTGCATGTGATTCAACTCCATTTAGGACTGGGAAACAAACACTAGCTCGCCTTACAAGAAACACACTCTGCTTTTGAGAAAAGAGCACTCTTCTATTCTACTATGGTTCATATGGGGTCCGAACACTGAGCTTGCTCAGAAGAAAAGAACTGTGCTTCCTACACACACGGGCCATATCTAGTTCAACTCTGCTTAGGAAACTGACAAGAACAGTAGCTCCTCTTCAGTCCAATACACTGTACTTGCTGGGATCAGACACGAGTGCTATTTGAACTGTGTATGGCAATGGGAGTGCAATAGTGACTTTCCTTACCAGAAAACAACTCTTGCTCGTAGGACCAAAAACTGTATGTGATTCAACTCCATTTAGGACTGGGAAACAAACACTAGCTCGCCTTACAAGAAACACACTCTGCTTTTGAGAAAAGAGCACTCTTCTACTCTAAAGTGTTTTCTATGGGGTCCGAACATTGAGCTTGCTCAGAACAAAAGAACTTGCTTCCTACACACATGGGCCATATCTAGTTCAGCTCTGCTTAGGAAACTGACAAGATCAGTAGCTCCGCTTCAGTCCAATACACTGTATTTGCTGGGAACAGACGCCAGTGCTATTTGCCCTGTGTATGACAATGGGAGCGTGATAGTGACTCTTCTTACCAGAAAACAACTCTTGCTCGTAGGACCAGAAACTTCATGGGATTCAACTCCATTTCTGACTGGGAAACAAACACTACCTCGCATTACAAGAAACACACTCTCCTTTTGAGAAAAGAGCACTCTTCTACTCTAATGTGTTTCCCATGGGGTCCGAATAGTGAGCTTGCTCAGAACAAAAGAACTGTGCTTCCTACACACAGGGGCCATATCTAGTTCAACTCTGCTTAGGAAACTGACAAGAACAGTAGCTCCTCTTCAGTCCAATACACTGCTCTTGCTGGGAACAGACACGAGTGCTATTTGCACTGTGTATGGAAATGGGAACTCAATAGTGACTTTCCTTACCAGAAACAACTCTTGCTCGTAGGACCAAAAACTGCATGTGATTCAACTCCATTTAGGACTGGGAAACAAACACTAGCTCGCCATACAAGAAACACACTCTGCTTTTGAGAAAAGAGCACTCTTCTACTCTACTGTGTTTCCTATAGGACCAGAACAGTGAGCTTGCTCAGAACAAAAGAACTGTGCTTCATACAAACACTGCCATATCTAGTTCAATTCTGCTAAGGAAACTGAAAAGAACAGTAGATCCTCTTCAGTCCAATACACTGTACATGCTGGGAACAGACGCCAGTGCTATTTGCCCTGTGTATGACAATGGGAGAGCAATAGTGACTCTTCTTACCAGAAAACAACTCTTGCTCATAGGACAATAAACTGCATGTGCTTAAACTCCATTTAGGACTGGGAAACAAACGCTAGCTCGCCTTAAAAGAAACTCACTCTGCTTTTGAGAAAAGAGCACTCTTCTACTCTACTGTGTTTCCTATGGGGTCCGAACAGTGAGCTTGCTCAGAAAAAAAGAACTGTGCTTTCTACACACAGGGGCCATATCTAGTTCAACTCTGCTTAGTAAACTGACAAGTACAGTAGCTCCGCTTCAGTCCAATATACTGTACTTGCTGGGAACAGACGCGAGTGCTATTTACACTGTATATGGCAATGGGATCGCAATAGTGACTTTTTTTAACCAGAAAACACCTCTTGCTCGTAGGACCAGAAACTGCATGGGATTCAACTCCATTTAGGACTGGGAAACAAACGCTAGCTCGCCTTACAAGAAACACACTCTGCTTTTGAGAAAAGAGCACTCTTCTACTCTACTGTGTCTTCTATAGGGCCAGAACAGTGAGTTTGCTCAGAACAAAAGAACTGTGCTTCCTACAAATACGGCCATATCTAGTTCAATTCTGCTTAGGAAACTGACAAGAACAGAAGCTCCTCTTCAGTCCAATACACTGTACTTGCTGGGAACAGACGCGAGTGCTATTTACACTGTATATGGCAATGGGAGCCCAATAGTGACTCTTCTTACCAGAAAACAACTCTTGCTCCTAGGACAAGAAACTGCATGTGATTCAACTCCATTTAGGACTGGGTAACAAATGCTAGCTCGCCTTACAAGAAACACACTCTGCTTTTGAGAAAAGAGCAGTATTCTATTCTACTGTGGTTCATATGGTGTCGGAACGTTGAGCTTGCTCAGAACAAAAGAACTGTGCTTCCTACACACACAGGCCATATCTAGTTCAAATCTGCTTAGGAAACTGACAAGAACAGTAGCTCCTCTTCAGTCCAATACACTGTACATGCTGGAACAGACGCCAGTGCTATTTGCACTGTGTGTGGCAATGGGAGCGCAATAGTGACTTTGCTTACGAGAAAACAACTCTTGCTCATAGGACCAAAAACTGCATGTGATTCAACTCCATTTAGGACTGGGAAACAAACACTAGCTCGCCTTACAAGAAACACACTCTGCTTTTGAGAAAAGAGCACTCTTCTATTCTACTATGGTTCATATGGGGTCCGAACACTGAGCTTGCTCAGAAGAAAAGAACTGTGCTTCCTACACACACGGGCCATATCTAGTTCAACTCTGCTTAGGAAACTGACAAGAACAGTAGCTCCTCTTCAGTCCAATACACTGTACTTGCTGGGATCAGACACGAGTGCTATTTGAACTGTGTATGGCAATGGGAGTGCAATAGTGACTTTCCTTACCAGAAAACAACTCTTGCTCGTAGGACCAAAAACTGTATGTGATTCAACTCCATTTAGGACTGGGAAACAAACACTAGCTCGCCTTACAAGAAACACACTCTGCTTTTGAGAAAAGAGCACTCTTCTACTCTAAAGTGTTTTCTATGGGGTCCGAACATTGAGCTTGCTCAGAACAAAAGAACTTGCTTCCTACACACATGGGCCATATCTAGTTCAGCTCTGCTTAGGAAACTGACAAGATCAGTAGCTCCGCTTCAGTCCAATACACTGTATTTGCTGGGAACAGACGCCAGTGCTATTTGCCCTGTGTATGACAATGGGAGCGTGATAGTGACTCTTCTTACCAGAAAACAACTCTTGCTCGTAGGACCAGAAACTGCATGGGATTCAACTCCATTTCTGACTGGGAAACAAACACTACCTCGCATTACAAGAAACACACTCTCCTTTTGAGAAAAGAGCACTCTTCTACTCTAATGTGTTTCCCATGGGTTCCGAATAGTGAGCTTGCTCAGAACAAAAGAACTGTGCTTCCTACACACAGGGGCCATATCTAGTTCAACTCTGCTTAGGAAACTGACAAGAACAGTAGCTCCTCTTCAGTCCAATACACTGTACTTGCTGGGAACAGACACGAGTGCTATTTGCACTGTGTATGGAAATGGGAACTCAATAGTGACTTTCCTTACCAGAAACAACTCTTGCTCGTAGGACCAAAAACTGCATGTGATTCAACTCCATTTAGGACTGGGAAACAAACACTAGCTCGCCATACAAGAAACACACTCTGCTTTTGAGAAAAGAGCACTCTTCTACTCTACTGTGTTTCCTATAGGACCAGAACAGTGAGCTTGCTCAGAACAAAAGAACTGTGCTTCATACAAACACTGCCATATCTAGTTCAATTCTGCTAAGGAAACTGAAAAGAACAGTAGATCCTCTTCAGTCCAATACACTGTACATGCTGGGAACAGACGCCAGTGCTATTTGCCCTGTGAATGACAATGGGAGAGCAATAGTGACTCTTCTTACCAGAAAACAACTCTTGCTCATAGGACAATAAACTGCATGTGCTTAAACTCCATTTAGGACTGGGAAACAAACGCTAGCTCGCCTTAAAAGAAACTCACTCTGCTTTTGAGAAAAGAGCACTCTTCTACTCTACTGTGTTTCCTATGGGGTCCGAACAGTGAGCTTGCTCAGAAAAAAAGAACTGTGCTTTCTACACACAGGGGCCATATCTAGTTCAACTTTGCTTAGTAAACTGACAAGAACAGTAGCTCCGCTTCAGTCCAATATACTGTACTTGCTGGGAACAGACACGAGTGCTATTTACACTGTATATGGCAATGGGATCGCAATAGTGACTTTTTTTAACCAGAAAACACCTCTTGCTCGTAGGACCAGAAACTGCATGGGATTCAACTCCATTTAGGACTGGGAAACAAACGCTAGCTCGCCTTACAAGAAACACACTCTGCTTTTGAGAAAAGAGCACTCTTCTACTCTACTGTGTCTTCTATAGGGCCAGAACAGTGAGTTTGCTCAGAACAAAAGAACTGTGCTTCCTACAAATACGGCCATATCTAGTTCAATTCTGCTTAGGAAACTGACAAGAACAGAAGCTCCTCTTCAGTCCAATACACTGTACTTGCTGGGAACAGACGCGAGTGCTATTTACACTGTATATGGCAATGGGAGCGCAATAGTGACTCTTCTTACCAGAAAACAACTCTTGCTCCTAGGACAAGAAACTGCATGTGATTCAACTCCATTTAGGACTGGGAAACAAATGCTAGCTCGCCTTACAAGAAACACACTCTGCTTTTGAGAAAAGAGCAGTATTCTATTCTACTGTGGTTCATATGGGGTCGGAACGTTGAGCTTGCTCAGAACAAAAGAACTGTGCTTCCTACACACACGGGCCATATCTAGTTCAACTCTGCTTAGGAAACTGACAAGAACAGTAGCTCCTCTTCAGTCCAATACACTGTACATGCTGGAACAGATGCCAGTGCTATTTGCACTGTGTGTGGCAATGGGAGCGCAATAGTGACTTTGCTTACGAGAAAACAACTCTTGCTCATAGGACCAAAAACTGCATGTGATTCAACTCCATTTAGGACTGGGAAACAAACGCTAGCTCGCCTTACAAGAAACACACTCTGCTTTTGAGAAAAGAGCACTCTTCTATTCTACTATGGTTCATATGGGGTCCGAACACTGAGCTTGCTCAGAACAAAAGAACTGTGCTTCCTACACACACGGGCCATATCTAGTTCAACTCTGCTTAGGAAACTGACAAGAACAGTAGCTCCTCTTCAGTCCAATACACTGTACTTGCTGGGATCAGACACGAGTGCTATTTGAACTGTGTATGGCAATGGGAGTGCAATAGTGACTTTCCTTACCAGAAAACAACTCTTGCTCGTAGGACCAAAAACTGTATGTGATTCAACTCCATTTAGGAGTGGGAAACAAACACTAGCTCGCCTTACAAGAAACACACTCTGCTTTTGAGAAAAGAGCACTCTTCTCTAAAGTGTTTTCTATGGGGTCCGAACATTGAGCTTGCTCAGAACAAAAGAACTGTGCTTCCTACACACAGGGGCCATATCTAGTTCAGCTCTGCTTAGGAAACTGACAAGAACAGTAGCTCCGCTTCAGTCCAATACACTGTATTTGCTGGGAACAGACGCCAGTGCTATTTGCCCTGTGTATGACAATGGGAGCGTGATAGTGACTCTTCTTACCAGAAAACAACTCTTGCTCGTAGGACCAGAAACTGCATGGGATTCAACTCCATTTCTGACTGGGAAACAAACACTACCTCGCATTACAAGAAACACACTCTCCTTTTGAGAAAAGAGCACTCTTCTACTCTAATGTGTTTCCCATGGGGTCCGAATAGTGAGCTTGCTCAGAACAAAAGAACTGTGCTTCCTACACACAGGGGCCATATCTAGTTCAACTCTGCTTAGGAAACTGACAAGAACAGTAGCTCCTCTTCAGTCCAATACACTGTACTTGCTGGGAACAGACACGAGTGCTATTTGCACTGTGTATGGAAATGGGAACTCAATAGTGACTTTCCTTACCAGAAACAACTCTTGCTCGTAGGACCAAAAACTGCATGTGATTCAACTCCATTTAGGACTGGGAAACAAACACTAGCTCGCCATACTAGAAACACACTCTGCGTTTGAGAAAAGAGCACTCTTCTACTCTACTGTGTTTCCTATAGGACCAAAACAGTGAGCTTGCTCAGAACAAAAGAACTGTGCTTCATACAAACACTGCCATATCTAGTTCAATTCTGCTAAGGAAACTGAAAAGAACAGTAGATCCTCTTCAGTCCAATACACTGTACATGCTGGGAACAGACGCCAGTGCTATTTGCCCTGTGTATGACAATGGGAGAGCAATAGTGACTCTTCTTACCAGAAAACAACTCTTGCTCATAGGACAATAAACTGCATGTGCTTAAACTCCATTTAGGACTGGGAAACAAACGCTAGCTCGCCTTAAAAGAAACTCACTCTGCTTTTGAGAAAAGAGCACTCTTCTACTCTACTGTGTTTCCTATGGGGTCGGAACAGTGAGCTTGCTCAGAAAAAAAGAACTGTGCTTTCTACACACAGGGGCCATATCTAGTTCAACTCTGCTTAGTAAACTGACAAGAACAGTAGCTCCGCTTCAGTCCAATACACTGTACTTGCTGGGAACAGACGCGAGCGCTATTTACACTGTATATGGCAATGGGATCGCAATAGTGACTTTTTTTAACCAGAAAACACCTCTTGCTCGTAGGACCAGAAACTGCATGGGATTCAACTCCATTTAGGACTGGGAAACAAACGCTAGCTCGCCTTACAAGAAACACACTCTGCTTTTGAGAAAAGAGCACTCTTCTACTCTACTGTGTCTTCTATAGGGCCAGAACAGTGAGTTTGCTCAGAACAAAAGAACTGTGCTTCCTACAAATACGGCCATATCTAGTTCAATTCTGCTTAGGAAACTGACAAGAACAGAAGCTCCTCTTCAGTCCAATACACTGTACTTGCTGGGAACAGACGCGAGTGCTATTTACACTGTATATGGCAATGGGAGCGCAATAGTGACTCTTCTTACCAGAAAACAACACTTGCTCCTAGGACAAGAAACTGCATGTGATTCAACTCTATTTAGGACTGGGAAACAAACGCTAGCTCGCCTTACAAGAAACACACTCTGCTTTTGAGAAAAGAGCAGTATTCTATTCTACTGTGGTTCATATGGGGTCCGAACACTGAGCTTGCTCAGAAGAAAAGAACTGTGCTTCCTACACACACGGGCCATATCTAGTTCAACTCTGCTTAGGAAACTGACAAGAACAGTAGCTCCTCTTCAGTCCAATACACTGTACTTGCTGGGATCAGACACGAGTGCTATTTGAACTGTGTATGGCAATGGGAGTGCAATAGTGACTTTCCTTACCAGAAAACAACTCTTGCTCGTAGGACCAAAAACTGTATGTGATTCAACTCCATTTAGGACTGGGAAACAAACACTAGCTCGCCTTACAAGAAACACACTCTGCTTTTGAGAAAAGAGCACTCTTCTACTCTAAAGTGTTTTCTATGGGGTCCGAACATTGAGCTTGCTCAGAACAAAAGAACTTGCTTCCTACACACATGGGCCATATCTAGTTCAGCTCTGCTTAGGAAACTGACAAGATCAGTAGCTCCGCTTCAGTCCAATACACTGTATTTGCTGGGAACAGACGCCAGTGCTATTTGCCCTGTGTATGACAATGGGAGCGTGATAGTGACTCTTCTTACCAGAAAACAACTCTTGCTCGTAGGACCAGAAACTGCATGGGATTCAACTCCATTTCTGACTGGGAAACAAACACTACCTCGCATTACAAGAAACACACTCTCCTTTTGAGAAAAGAGCACTCTTCTACTCTAATGTGTTTCCCATGGGGTCCGAATAGTGAGCTTGCTCAGAACAAAAGAACTGTGCTTCCTACACACAGGGGCCATATCTAGTTCAACTCTGCTTAGGAAACTGACAAGAACAGTAGCTCCTCTTCAGTCCAATACACTGTACTTGCTGGGAACAGACACGAGTGCTATTTGCACTGTGTATGGAAATGGGAACTCAATAGTGACTTTCCTTACCAGAAACAACTCTTGCTCGTAGGACCAAAAACTGCATGTGATTCAACTCCATTTAGGACTGGGAAACAAACACTAGCTCGCCATACAAGAAACACACTCTGCTTTTGAGAAAAGAGCACTCTTCTACTCTACTGTGTTTCCTATAGGACCAGAACAGTGAGCTTGCTCAGAACAAAAGAACTGTGCTTCATACAAACACTGCCATATCTAGTTCAATTCTGCTAAGGAAACTGAAAAGAACAGTAGATCCTCTTCAGTCCAATACACTGTACATGCTGGGAACAGACGCCAGTGCTATTTGCCCTGTGTATGACAATGGGAGAGCAATAGTGACTCTTCTTACCAGAAAACAACTCTTGCTCATAGGACAATAAACTGCATGTGCTTAAACTCCATTTAGGACTGGGAAACAAACGCTAGCTCGCCTTAAAAGAAACTCACTCTGCTTTTGAGAAAAGAGCACTCTTCTACTCTACTGTGTTTCCTATGGGGTCCGAACAGTGAGCTTGCTCAGAAAAAAAGAACTGTGCTTTCTACACACAGGGGCCATATCTAGTTCAACTTTGCTTAGTAAACTGACAAGAACAGTAGCTCCGCTTCAGTCCAATATACTGTACTTGCTGGGAACAGACACGAGTGCTATTTACACTGTATATGGCAATGGGATCGCAATAGTGACTTTTTTTAACCAGAAAACACCTCTTGCTCGTAGGACCAGAAACTGCATGGGATTCAACTCCATTTAGGACTGGGAAACAAACGCTAGCTCGCCTTACAAGAAACACACTCTGCTTTTGAGAAAAGAGCACTCTTCTACTCTACTGTGTCTTCTATAGGGCCAGAACAGTGAGTTTGCTCAGAACAAAAGAACTGTGCTTCCTACAAATACGGCCATATCTAGTTCAATTCTGCTTAGGAAACTGACAAGAACAGAAGCTCCTCTTCAGTCCAATACACTGTACTTGCTGGGAACAGACGCGAGTGCTATTTACACTGTATATGGCAATGGGAGCGCAATAGTGACTCTTCTTACCAGAAAACAACTCTTGCTCCTAGGACAAGAAACTGCATGTGATTCAACTCCATTTAGGACTGGGAAACAAATGCTAGCTCGCCTTACAAGAAACACACTCTGCTTTTGAGAAAAGAGCAGTATTCTATTCTACTGTGGTTCATATGGGGTCGGAACGTTGAGCTTGCTCAGAACAAAAGAACTGTGCTTCCTACACACACGGGCCATATCTAGTTCAACTCTGCTTAGGAAACTGACAAGAACAGTAGCTCCTCTTCAGTCCAATACACTGTACATGCTGGAACAGATGCCAGTGCTATTTGCACTGTGTGTGGCAATGGGAGCGCAATAGTGACTTTGCTTACGAGAAAACAACTCTTGCTCATAGGACCAAAAACTGCATGTGATTCAACTCCATTTAGGACTGGGAAACAAACGCTAGCTCGCCTTACAAGAAACACACTCTGCTTTTGAGAAAAGAGCACTCTTCTATTCTACTATGGTTCATATGGGGTCCGAACACTGAGCTTGCTCAGAACAAAAGAACTGTGCTTCCTACACACACGGGCCATATCTAGTTCAACTCTGCTTAGGAAACTGACAAGAACAGTAGCTCCTCTTCAGTCCAATACACTGTACTTGCTGGGATCAGACACGAGTGCTATTTGAACTGTGTATGGCAATGGGAGTGCAATAGTGACTTTCCTTACCAGAAAACAACTCTTGCTCGTAGGACCAAAAACTGTATGTGATTCAACTCCATTTAGGAGTGGGAAACAAACACTAGCTCGCCCTACAAGAAACACACTCTGCTTTTGAGAAAAGAGCACTCTTCTCTAAAGTGTTTTCTATGGGGTCCGAACATTGAGCTTGCTCAGAACAAAAGAACTGTGCTTCCTACACACAGGGGCCATATCTAGTTCAGCTCTGCTTAGGAAACTGACAAGAACAGTAGCTCCGCTTCAGTCCAATACACTGTATTTGCTGGGAACAGACGCCAGTGCTATTTGCCCTGTGTATGACAATGGGAGCGTGATAGTGACTCTTCTTACCAGAAAACAACTCTTGCTCGTAGGACCAGAAACTGCATGGGATTCAACTCCATTTCTGACTGGGAAACAAACACTACCTCGCATTACAAGAAACACACTCTCCTTTTGAGAAAAGAGCACTCTTCTACTCTAATGTGTTTCCCATGGGGTCCGAATAGTGAGCTTGCTCAGAACAAAAGAACTGTGCTTCCTACACACAGGGGCCATATCTAGTTCAACTCTGCTTAGGAAACTGACAAGAACAGTAGCTCCTCTTCAGTCCAATACACTGTACTTGCTGGGAACAGACACGAGTGCTATTTGCACTGTGTATGGAAATGGGAACTCAATAGTGACTTTCCTTACCAGAAACAACTCTTGCTCGTAGGACCAAAAACTGCATGTGATTCAACTCCATTTAGGACTGGGAAACAAACACTAGCTCGCCATACTAGAAACACACTCTGCGTTTGAGAAAAGAGCACTCTTCTACTCTACTGTGTTTCCTATAGGACCAAAACAGTGAGCTTGCTCAGAACAAAAGAACTGTGCTTCATACAAACACTGCCATATCTAGTTCAATTCTGCTAAGGAAACTGAAAAGAACAGTAGATCCTCTTCAGTCCAATACACTGTACATGCTGGGAACAGACGCCAGTGCTATTTGCCCTGTGTATGACAATGGGAGAGCAATAGTGACTCTTCTTACCAGAAAACAACTCTTGCTCATAGGACAATAAACTGCATGTGCTTAAACTCCATTTAGGACTGGGAAACAAACGCTAGCTCGCCTTAAAAGAAACTCACTCTGCTTTTGAGAAAAGAGCACTCTTCTACTCTACTGTGTTTCCTATGGGGTCGGAACAGTGAGCTTGCTCAGAAAAAAAGAACTGTGCTTTCTACACACAGGGGCCATATCTAGTTCAACTCTGCTTAGTAAACTGACAAGAACAGTAGCTCCGCTTCAGTCCAATACACTGTACTTGCTGGGAACAGACGCGAGCGCTATTTACACTGTATATGGCAATGGGATCGCAATAGTGACTTTTTTTAACCAGAAAACACCTCTTGCTCGTAGGACCAGAAACTGCATGGGATTCAACTCCATTTAGGACTGGGAAACAAACGCTAGCTCGCCTTACAAGAAACACACTCTGCTTTTGAGAAAAGAGCACTCTTCTACTCTACTGTGTCTTCTATAGGGCCAGAACAGTGAGTTTGCTCAGAACAAAAGAACTGTGCTTCCTACAAATACGGCCATATCTAGTTCAATTCTGCTTAGGAAACTGACAAGAACAGAAGCTCCTCTTCAGTCCAATACACTGTACTTGCTGGGAACAGACGCGAGTGCTATTTACACTGTATATGGCAATGGGAGCGCAATAGTGACTCTTCTTACCAGAAAACAACACTTGCTCCTAGGACAAGAAACTGCATGTGATTCAACTCTATTTAGGACTGGGAAACAAACGCTAGCTCGCCTTACAAGAAACACACTCTGCTTTTGAGAAAAGAGCAGTATTCTATTCTACTGTGGTTCATATGGGGTCAGAACGTTGGGCTTGCTCAGAACAAAAGAACTGTGCTTCCTACACACACGGGCCATATCTAGTTCAACTCTGCTTAGGAAACTGACAAGAACAGTAGCTCCTCTTCAGTCCAATACACTGTACATGCTGGAACAGACGCCAGTGCTATTTGCACTGTGTGTGGCAATGGGAGCCCAATAGTGACTTTGCTTACGAGAAAACAACTCTTGCTCATAGGAAAAAAACTGCATGTGATTCAACTCCATTTAGGACTGGGAAACAAACGCTAGCTCGCCTTACAAGAAACACACTCTGCTTTTGAGAAAAGAGCACTCTTCTATTCTACTATGGTTCATATGGGGTCCGAACACTGAGCTTGCTCAGAAGAAAAGAACTGTGCTTCCTACACACACGGGCCATATCTAGTTCAACTCTGCTTAGGAAACTGACAAGAACAGTAGCTCCTCTTCAGTCCAATACACTGTACTTGCTGGGATCAGACACGAGTGCTATTTGAACTGTGTATGGCAATGGGAGTGCAATAGTGACTTTCCTTACCAGAAAACAACTCTTGCTCGTAGGACCAAAAACTGTATGTGATTCAACTCCATTTAGGACTGGGAAACAAACACTAGCTCGCCTTACAAGAAACACACTCTGCTTTTGAGAAAAGAGCACTCTTCTACTCTAAAGTGTTTTCTATGGGGTCCGAACATTGAGCTTGCTCAGAACAAAAGAACTTGCTTCCTACACACATGGGCCATATCTAGTTCAGCTCTGCTTAGGAACTGACAAGATCAGTAGCTCCGCTTCAGTCCAATACACTGTATTTGCTGGGAACAGACGCCAGTGCTATTTGCCCTGTGTATGACAATGGGAGCGTGATAGTGACTCTTCTTACCAGAAAACAACTCTTGCTCGTAGGACCAGAAACTGCATGGGATTCAACTCCATTTCTGACTGGGAAACAAACACTACCTCGCATTACAAGAAACACACTCTCCTTTTGAGAAAAGAGCACTCTTCTACTCTAATGTGTTTCCCATGGGGTCCGAATAGTGAGCTTGCTCAGAACAAAAGAACTGTGCTTCCTACACACAGGGGCCATATCTAGTTCAACTCTGCTTAGGAAACTGACAAGAACAGTAGCTCCTCTTCAGTCCAATACACTGTACTTGCTGGGAACAGACACGAGTGCTATTTGCACTGTGTATGGAAATGGGAACTCAATAGTGACTTTCCTTACCAGAAACAACTCTTGCTCGTAGGACCAAAAACTGCATGTGATTCAACTCCATTTAGGACTGGGAAACAAACACTAGCTCGCCATACAAGAAACACACTCTGCTTTTGAGAAAAGAGCACTCTTCTACTCTACTGTGTTTCCTATAGGACCAGAACAGTGAGCTTGCTCAGAACAAAAGAACTGTGCTTCATACAAACACTGCCATATCTAGTTCAATTCTGCTAAGGAAACTGAAAAGAACAGTAGATCCTCTTCAGTCCAATACACTGTACATGCTGGGAACAGACGCCAGTGCTATTTGCCCTGTGTATGACAATGGGAGAGCAATAGTGACTCTTCTTACCAGAAAACAACTCTTGCTCATAGGACAATAAACTGCATGTGCTTAAACTCCATTTAGGACTGGGAAACAAACGCTAGCTCGCCTTAAAAGAAACTCACTCTGCTTTTGAGAAAAGAGCACTCTTCTACTCTACTGTGTTTCCTATGGGGTCCGAACAGTGAGCTTGCTCAGAAAAAAAGAACTGTGCTTTCTACACACAGGGGCCATATCTAGTTCAACTTTGCTTAGTAAACTGACAAGAACAGTAGCTCCGCTTCAGTCCAATATACTGTACTTGCTGGGAACAGACGCGAGTGCTATTTACACTGTATATGGCAATGGGATCGCAATAGTGACTTTTTTTAACCAGAAAACACCTCTTGCTCGTAGGACCAGAAACTGCATGGGATTCAACTCCATTTAGGACTGGGAAACAAACGCTAGCTCGCCTTACAAGAAACACACTCTGCTTTTGAGAAAAGAGCACTCTTCTACTCTACTGTGTCTTCTATAGGGCCAGAACAGTGAGTTTGCTCAGAACAAAAGAACTGTGCTTCCTACAAATACGGCCATATCTAGTTCAATTCTGCTTAGGAAACTGACAAGAACAGAAGCTCCTCTTCAGTCCAATACACTGTACTTGCTGGGAACAGACGCGAGTGCTATTTACACTGTATATGGCAATGGGAGCGCAATAGTGACTCTTCTTACCAGAAAACAACTCTTGCTCCTAGGACAAGAAACTGCATGTGATTCAACTCCATTTAGGACTGGGAAACAAATGCTAGCTCGCCTTACAAGAAACACACTCTGCTTTTGAGAAAAGAGCAGTATTCTATTCTACTGTGGTTCATATGGGGTCAGAATGTTGAGCTTGCTCAGAACAAAAGAACTGTGCTTCCTACACACACGGCCATATCTAGTTCAAATCTGCTTAGGAAACTGACAAGAACAGTAGCTCCTCTTCAGTCCAATACACTGTACATGCTGGAACAGACGCCAGTGCTATTTGCACTGTGTGTGGCAATGGGAGCGCAATAGTGACTTTGCTTACGAGAAAACAACTCTTGCTCATAGGACCAAAAACTGCATGTGATTCAACTCCATTTAGGACTGGAAAACAAACACTAGCTCGCCTTACAAGAAACACACTCTGCTTTTGAGAAAAGAGCACTCTTCTATTCTACTATGGTTCATATGGGGTCCGAACACTGAGCTTTCTCAGAACAAAAGAACTGTGCTTCCTACACACACGGGCCATATCTAGTTCAACTCTGCTTAGGAAACTGACAAGAACAGTAGCTCCTCTTCAGTCCAATACACTGTACTTGCTGGGATCAGACACGAGTGCTATTTGAACTGTGTATGGCAATGGGAGCGCAATAGTGACTTTGATTACGAGAAAACAACTCTTGCTCGTAGGACCAAAAACTGCATGTGATTCAACTCCATTTAGGACTGGGATACAAACGCTAGCTCTCCTTACAAGAAACACACTCTGCTTTTGAGAAAAGAGCAGTCTTCTATTCTACTGTGGTTCATATGAGGTCCGAACTTTGAGCTTGCTGAGAACAAAAGAACTGTGTTTCCTACACACATGGGCCATATCTAGTTCAACTCTGCTTAGGAAAGTGACAAGAACAGGAGCTCCGCTTCAGTTCAATACACTGTACTTGCTGGGAACAGACGCGAGTGCTATTTGCACCGTGTATGGCAAAGGGAGCGCAATAGTGACTTTCCTTACATGAAAACAACTCTTGCTCGTAGGACCAAAAACTGCATGTGATTCAACTCCATTTAGGACTGGGAAACAAACGCTAGCTCGCCTTACAAGAAACACACTCTGCTTTTGAGAAAAGAGCAGTCTTCTACTCTACTGTGTTTCCTATAGGGCCAGAACAGTGAGCTTGCTCAGAACAAAAGAACTGTGCTTCATACAAATACGGCCATATCTAGTTCAATTCTGCTTAGGAAACTGACAAGAACATTAGATCCTCTTCAGTCCAATACACTGTACATGCTGGGAACAGACGCCAGTGCTATTTGCCCTGTGTCTGACATTGGGAGCGCAATAGTGACTTTCCTTACCAGAAAACAACTCTTGTTCGTAGGACCAAAATCTGAATGAGATTCAACTCCATTTAGGACTGGGAAACAAAAGCTAGCTTGCCTTACAAGAAACACACTCTGCTTTTGAGAAAAGAGCAGTCTTCTATTTCACTGTGGTTCATATGGTGTCCGAACAGTGAGCTTGCTGAGAACAAAAGAACTGTGCTTCCTACACACATGGGCCATATCTAGTTCAACTCTGCTTAGGAAAGTGACAAGAACAGTAGCTCCTCTTCAGTTCAATACACTGTACTTGCTTGGAACAGACGCGAGTGCTATTTGCACTGTGTATGGCAAAGCGAGTGCAATAGTGACTTTCTTACCAGAAAACAACTCTTGCTCCTAGGACCAAAAACTGCATGTGATTCAACTCCATTTAGGACTGGGAAACAAACGCTAGCTCGCCTTACAAGAAACACACTCTGCTTTTGAGAAAAGAGCAGTATTCTACTCTAGTGTGTTTCCTATAGGGCCAGAACAGTGAGCTTGCTCAGAACAAAAGAACTGTGCTTCATACAAATACGGCCATATCTAGTTCAATTCTGCTTAGGAAACTGAAAAGAACAGTAGATTCTCTTCAGTCCAATACACTGTACATGCTCGGAACAGACGCCAGTGCTATTTGCCCTGTGTATGACAATGGGATCGCAATAGTGACTCTTCTTACCAGAAAACAACTCTTGCTCGTAGGACAATAAACTGCATGTGTTTCAACTCCATTTAGGACTGGGAAACAAACGCTAGATCGCCTTACAAGAAACACACTCTGCTTTTGAAAAAAGAGCACTCTTCTACTCTACTGTGTCTTCTATAGGGCCAGAACAGTGAGTTTGCTCAGAACAAAAGAACTGTGCTTCCTACAAATACGGCCATATCTAGTTCAATTCTGCTTAGGAAACTGACAAGAACAGAAGCTCCTCTTCAGTCCAATACACTGTACTTGCTGGGAACAGACGCGAGTGCTATTTACACTGTATATGGCAATGGGAGCACAATAGTGACTCTTCTTACCAGAAAACAACTCTTGCTCCTAGGACAAGAAACTGCATGTGATTCAACTCCATTTAGGACTGGGTAACAAATGCTAGCTCGCCTTACAAGAAACACACTCTGCTTTTGAGAAAAGAGCAGTATTCTATTCTACTGTGGTTCATATGGTGTCGGAACGTTGAGCTTGCTCAGAACAAAAGAACTGTGCTTCCTACACACACAGGCCATATCTAGTTCAAATCTGCTTAGGAAACTGACAAGAACAGTAGCTCCTCTTCAGTCCAATACACTGTACATGCTGGAACAGACGCCAGTGCTATTTGCACTGTGTGTGGCAATGGGAGCGCAATAGTGACTTTGCTTACGAGAAAACAACTCTTGCTCATAGGACCAAAAACTGCATGTGATTCAACTCCATTTAGGACTGGGAAACAAACACTAGCTCGCCTTACAAGAAACACACTCTGCTTTTGAGAAAAGAGCACTCTTCTATTCTACTATGGTTCATATGGGGTCCGAACACTGAGCTTGCTCAGAAGAAAAGAACTGTGCTTCCTACACACACGGGCCATATCTAGTTCAACTCTGCTTAGGAAACTGACAAGAACAGTAGCTCCTCTTCAGTCCAATACACTGTACTTGCTGGGATCAGACACGAGTGCTATTTGAACTGTGTATGGCAATGGGAGTGCAATAGTGACTTTCCTTACCAGAAAACAACTCTTGCTCGTAGGACCAAAAACTGTATGTGATTCAACTCCATTTAGGACTGGGAAACAAACACTAGCTCGCCTTACAAGAAACACACTCTGCTTTTGAGAAAAGAGCACTCTTCTACTCTAAAGTGTTTTCTATGGGGTCCGAACATTGAGCTTGCTCAGAACAAAAGAACTTGCTTCCTACACACATGGGCCATATCTAGTTCAGCTCTGCTTAGGAAACTGACAAGATCAGTAGCTCCGCTTCAGTCCAATACACTGTATTTGCTGGGAACAGACGCCAGTGCTATTTGCCCTGTGTATGACAATGGGAGCGTGATAGTGACTCTTCTTACCAGAAAACAACTCTTGCTCGTAGGACCAGAAACTGCATGGGATTCAACTCCATTTCTGACTGGGAAACAAACACTACCTCGCATTACAAGAAACACACTCTCCTTTTGAGAAAAGAGCACTCTTCTACTCTAATGTGTTTCCCATGGGGTCCGAATAGTGAGCTTGCTCAGAACAAAAGAACTGTGCTTCCTACACACAGGGGCCATATCTAGTTCAACTCTGCTTAGGAAACTGACAAGAACAGTAGCTCCTCTTCAGTCCAATACACTGTACTTGCTGGGAACAGACACGAGTGCTATTTGCACTGTGTATGGAAATGGGAACTCAATAGTGACTTTCCTTACCAGAAACAACTCTTGCTCGTAGGACCAAAAACTGCATGTGATTCAACTCCATTTAGGACTGGGAAACAAACACTAGCTCGCCATACAAGAAACACACTCTGCTTTTGAGAAAAGAGCACTCTTCTACTCTACTGTGTTTCCTATAGGACCAGAACAGTGAGCTTGCTCAGAACAAAAGAACTGTGCTTCATACAAACACTGCCATATCTAGTTCAATTCTGCTAAGGAAACTGAAAAGAACAGTAGATCCTCTTCAGTCCAATACACTGTACATGCTGGGAACAGACGCCAGTGCTATTTGCCCTGTGTATGACAATGGGAGAGCAATAGTGACTCTTCTTACCAGAAAACAACTCTTGCTCATAGGACAATAAACTGCATGTGCTTAAACTCCATTTAGGACTGGGAAACAAACGCTAGCTCGCCTTAAAAGAAACTCACTCTGCTTTTGAGAAAAGAGCACTCTTCTACTCTACTGTGTTTCCTATGGGGTCCGAACAGTGAGCTTGCTCAGAAAAAAAGAACTGTGCTTTCTACACACAGGGGCCATATCTAGTTCAACTTTGCTTAGTAAACTGACAAGAACAGTAGCTCCACTTCAGTCCAATATACTGTACTTGCTGGGAACAGACGCGAGTGCTATTTACACTGTATATGGCAATGGGATCGCAATAGTGACTTTTTTTAACCAGAAAACACCTCTTGCTCGTAGGACCAGAAACTGCATGGGATTCAACTCCATTTAGGACTGGGAAACAAACGCTAGCTCGCCTTACAAGAAACACACTCTGCTTTTGAGAAAAGAGCACTCTTCTACTCTACTGTGTCTTCTATAGGGCCAGAACAGTGAGTTTGCTCAGAACAAAAGAACTGTGCTTCCTACAAATACGGCCATATCTAGTTCAATTCTGCTTAGGAAACTGACAAGAACAGAAGCTCCTCTTCAGTCCAATACACTGTACTTGCTGGGAACAGACGCGAGTGCTATTTACACTGTATATGGCAATGGGAGCGCAATAGTGACTCTTCTTACCAGAAAACAACTCTTGCTCCTAGGACAAGAAACTGCATGTGATTCAACTCCATTTAGGACTGGGAAACAAATGCTAGCTCGCCTTATCAGAAACACACTCTGCTTTTGAGAAAAGAGCAGTATTCTATTCTACTGTGGTTCATATGGGGTCGGAACGTTGAGCTTGCTCAGAACAAAAGAACTGTGCTTCCTACACACACGGGCCATATCTAGTTCAACTCTGCTTAGGAAACTGACAAGAACAGTAGCTCCTCTTCAGTCCAATACACTGTACATGCTGGAACAGATGCCATTGCTATTTGCACTGTGTGTGGCAATGGGAGCGCAATAGTGACTTTGCTTACGAGAAAACAACTCTTGCTCATAGGACCAAAAACTGCATGTGATTCAACTCCATTTAGGACTGGGAAACAAACGCTAGCTCGCCTTACAAGAAACACACTCTGCTTTTGAGAAAAGAGCACTCTTCTATTCTACTATGGTTCATATGGGGTCCGAACACTGAGCTTGCTCAGAACAAAAGAACTGTGCTTCCTACACACACGGGCCATATCTAGTTCAACTCTGCTTAGGAAACTGACAAGAACAGTAGCTCCTCTTCAGTCCAATACACTGTACTTGCTGGGATCAGACACGAGTGCTATTTGAACTGTGTATGGCAATGGGAGTGCAATAGTGACTTTCCTTACCAGAAAACAACTCTTGCTCGTAGGACCAAAAACTGTATGTGATTCAACTCCATTTAGGAGTGGGAAACAAACACTAGCTCGCCTTACAAGAAACACACTCTGCTTTTGAGAAAAGAGCACTCTTCTCTAAAGTGTTTTCTATGGGGTCCGAACATTGAGCTTGCTCAGAACAAAAGAACTGTGCTTCCTACACACAGGGGCCATATCTAGTTCAGCTCTGCTTAGGAAACTGACAAGAACAGTAGCTCCGCTTCAGTCCAATACACTGTATTTGCTGGGAACAGACGCCAGTGCTATTTGCCCTGTGTATGACAATGGGAGCGTGATAGTGACTCTTCTTACCAGAAAACAACTCTTGCTCGTAGGACCAGAAACTGCATGGGATTCAACTCCATTTCTGACTGGGAAACAAACACTACCTCGCATTACAAGAAACACACTCTCCTTTTGAGAAAAGAGCACTCTTCTACTCTAATGTGTTTCCCATGGGGTCCGAATAGTGAGCTTGCTCAGAACAAAAGAACTGTGCTTCCTACACACAGGGGCCATATCTAGTTCAACTCTGCTTAGGAAACTGACAAGAACAGTAGCTCCTCTTCAGTCCAATACACTGTACTTGCTGGGAACAGACACGAGTGCTATTTGCACTGTGTATGGAAATGGGAACTCAATAGTGACTTTCCTTACCAGAAACAACTCTTGCTCGTAGGACCAAAAACTGCATGTGATTCAACTCCATTTAGGACTGGGAAACAAACACTAGCTCGCCATACTAGAAACACACTCTGCGTTTGAGAAAAGAGCACTCTTCTACTCTACTGTGTTTCCTATAGGACCAAAACAGTGAGCTTGCTCAGAACAAAAGAACTGTGCTTCATACAAACACTGCCATATCTAGTTCAATTCTGCTAAGGAAACTGAAAAGAACAGTAGATCCTCTTCAGTCCAATACACTGTACATGCTGGGAACAGACGCCAGTGCTATTTGCCCTGTGTATGACAATGGGAGAGCAATAGTGACTCTTCTTACCAGAAAACAACTCTTGCTCATAGGACAATAAACTGCATGTGCTTAAACTCCATTTAGGACTGGGAAACAAACGCTAGCTCGCCTTAAAAGAAACTCACTCTGCTTTTGAGAAAAGAGCACTCTTCTACTCTACTGTGTTTCCTATGGGGTCCGAACAGTGAGCTTGCTCAGAAAAAAAGAACTGTGCTTTCTACACACAGGGGCCATATCTAGTTCAACTCTGCTTAGTAAACTGACAAGAACAGTAGCTCCGCTTCAGTCCAATACACTGTACTTGCTGGGAACAGACGCGAGCGCTATTTACACTGTATATGGCAATGGGATCGCAATAGTGACTTTTTTTAACCAGAAAACACCTCTTGCTCGTAGGACCAGAAACTGCATGGGATTCAACTCCATTTAGGACTGGGAAACAAACGCTAGCTCGCCTTACAAGAAACACACTCTGCTTTTCAGAAAAGAGCACTCTTCTACTCTACTGTGTCTTCTATAGGGCCAGAACAGTGAGTTTGCTCAGAACAAAAGAACTGTGCTTCCTACAAATACGGCCATATCTAGTTCAATTCTGCTTAGGAAACTGACAAGAACAGAAGCTCCTCTTCAGTCCAATACACTGTACTTGCTGGGAACAGACGCGAGTGCTATTTACACTGTATATGGCAATGGGAGCGCAATAGTGACTCTTCTTACCAGAAAACAACACTTGCTCCTAGGACAAGAAACTGCATGTGATTCAACTCTATTTAGGACTGGGAAACAAACGCTAGCTCGCCTTACAAGAAACACACTCTGCTTTTGAGAAAAGAGCAGTATTCTATTCTACTGTGGTTCATATGGGGTCGGAACGTTGGGCTTGCTCAGAACAAAAGAACTGTGCTTCCTACACACACGGGCCATATCTAGTTCAACTCTGCTTAGGAAACTGACAAGAACAGTAGCTCCTCTTCAGTCCAATACACTGTACATGCTGGAACAGACGCCAGTGCTATTTGCACTGTGTGTGGCAATGGGAGCCCAATAGTGACTTTGCTTACGAGAAAACAACTCTTGCTCATAGGAAAAAAACTGCATGTGATTCAACTCCATTTAGGACTGGGAAACAAACGCTAGCTCGCCTTACAAGAAACACACTCTGCTTTTGAGAAAAGAGCACTCTTCTATTCTACTATGGTTCATATGGGGTCCGAACACTGAGCTTGCTCAGAAGAAAAGAACTGTGCTTCCTACACACACGGGCCATATCTAGTTCAACTCTGCTTAGGAAACTGACAAGAACAGTAGCTCCTCTTCAGTCCAATACACTGTACTTGCTGGGATCAGACACGAGTGCTATTTGAACTGTGTATGGCAATGGGAGTGCAATAGTGACTTTCCTTACCAGAAAACAACTCTTGCTCGTAGGACCAAAAACTGTATGTGATTCAACTACATTTAGGACTGGGAAACAAACACTAGCTCGCCTTACAAGAAACACACTCTGCTTTTGAGAAAAGAGCACTCTTCTACTCTAAAGTGTTTTCTATGGGGTCCGAACATTGAGCTTGCTCAGAACAAAAGAACTTGCTTCCTACACACATGGGCCATATCTAGTTCAGCTCTGCTTAGGAAACTGACAAGATCAGTAGCTCCGCTTCAGTCCAATACACTGTATTTGCTGGGAACAGACGCCAGTGCTATTTGCCCTGTGTATGACAATGGGAGCGTGATAGTGACTCTTCTTACCAGAAAACAACTCTTGCTCGTAGGACCAGAAACTGCATGGAATTCAACTCCATTTCTGACTGGGAAACAAACACTACCTCGCATTACAAGAAACACACTCTCCTTTTGAGAAAAGAGCACTCTTCTACTCTAATGTGTTTCCCATGGGGTCCAAATAGTGAGCTTGCTCAGAACAAAAGAACTGTGCTTCCTACACACAGGGGCCATATCTAGTTCAACTCTGCTTAGGAAACTGACAAGAACAGTAGCTCCTCTTCAGTCCAATACACTGTACTTGCTGGGAACAGACACGAGTGCTATTTGCACTGTGTATGGAAATGGGAACTCAATAGTGACTTTCCTTACCAGAAACAACTCTTGCTCGTAGGACCAAAAACTGCATGTGATTCAACTCCATTTAGGACTGGGAAACAAACACTAGCTTGCCATACAAGAAACACACTCTGCTTTTGAGAAAAGAGCACTCTTCTACTCTACTGTGTTTCCTATAGGACCAGAACAGTGAGCTTGCTCAGAACAAAAGAACTGTGCTTCATACAAACACTGCCATATCTAGTTCAATTCTGCTAAGGAAACTGAAAAGAACAGTAGATCCTCTTCAGTCCAATACACTGTACATGCTGGGAACAGACGCCAGTGCTATTTGCCCTGTGTATGACAATGGGAGAGCAATAGTGACTCTTCTTACCAGAAAACAACTCTTGCTCATAGGACAATAAACTGCATGTGCTTAAACTCCATTTAGGACTGGGAAACAAACGCTAGCTCGCCTTAAAAGAAACTCACTCTGCTTTTGAGAAAAGAGCACTCTTCTACTCTACTGTGTTTCCTATGGGGTCCGAACAGTGAGCTTGCTCAGAAAAAAAGAACTGTGCTTTCTACACACAGGGGCCATATCTAGTTCAACTTTGCTTAGTAAACTGACAAGAACAGTAGCTCCGCTTCAGTCCAATATACTGTACTTGCTGGGAACAGACGCGAGTGCTATTTACACTGTATATGGCAATGGGATCGCAATAGTGACTTTTTTTAACCAGAAAACACCTCTTGCTCGTAGGACCAGAAACTGCATGGGATTCAACTCCATTTAGGACTGGGAAACAAACGCTAGCTCGCCTTACAAGAAACACACTCTGCTTTTGAGAAAAGAGCACTCTTCTACTCTACTGTGTCTTCTATAGGGCCAGAACAGTGAGTTTGCTCAGAACAAAAGAACTGTGCTTCCTACAAATACGGCCATATCTAGTTCAATTCTGCTTAGGAAACTGACAAGAACAGAAGCTCCTCTTCAGTCCAATACACTGTACTTGCTGGGAACAGACGCGAGTGCTATTTACACTGTATATGGCAATGGGAGCGCAATAGTGACTCTTCTTACCAGAAAACAACTCTTGCTCCTAGGACAAGAAACTGCATGTGATTCAACTCCATTTAGGACTGGGAAACAAATGCTAGCTCGCCTTACAAGAAACACACTCTGCTTTTGAGAAAAGAGCAGTATTCTATTCTACTGTGGTTCATATGGGGTCAGAATGTTGAGCTTGCTCAGAACAAAAGAACTGTGCTTCCTACACACACGGCCATATCTAGTTCAAATCTGCTTAGGAAACTGACAAGAACAGTAGCTCCTCTTCAGTCCAATACACTGTACATGCTGGAACAGACGCCAGTGCTATTTGCACTGTGTGTGGCAATGGGAGCGCAATAGTGACTTTGCTTACGAGAAAACAACTCTTGCTCATAGGACCAAAAACTGCATGTGATTCAACTCCATTTAGGACTGGAAAACAAACACTAGCTCGCCTTACAAGAAACACACTCTGCTTTTGAGAAAAGAGCACTCTTCTATTCTACTATGGTTCATATGGGGTCCGAACACTGAGCTTTCTCAGAACAAAAGAACTGTGCTTCCTACACACACGGGCCATATCTAGTTCAACTCTGCTTAGGAAACTGACAAGAACAGTAGCTCCTCTTCAGTCCAATACACTGTACTTGCTGGGATCAGACACGAGTGCTATTTGAACTGTGTATGGCAATGGGAGCGCAATAGTGACTTTGATTACGAGAAAACAACTCTTGCTCGTAGGACCAAAAACTGCATGTGATTCAACTCCATTTAGGACTGGGATACAAACGCTAGCTCTCCTTACAAGAAACACACTCTGCTTTTGAGAAAAGAGCAGTCTTCTATTCTACTGTGGTTCATATGGGGTCCGAACTTTGAGCTTGCTGAGAACAAAAGAACTGTGTTTCCTACACACATGGGCCATATCTAGTTCAACTCTGCTTAGGAAAGTGACAAGAACAGGAGCTCCGCTTCAGTTCAATACACTGTACTTGCTGGGAACAGACGCGAGTGCTATTTGCACCGTGTATGGCAAAGGGAGCGCAATAGTGACTTTCCTTACATGAAAACAACTCTTGCTCGTAGGACCAAAAACTGCATGTGATTCAACTCCATTTAGGACTGGGAAACAAACGCTAGCTCGCCTTACAAGAAACACACTCTGCTTTTGAGAAAAGAGCAGTCTTCTACTCTACTGTGTTTCCTATAGGGCCAGAACAGTGAGCTTGCTCAGAACAAAAGAACTGTGCTTCATACAAATACGGCCATATCTAGTTCAATTCTGCTTAGGAAACTGACAAGAACATTAGATCCTCTTCAGTCCAATACACTGTACATGCTGGGAACAGACGCCAGTGCTATTTGCCCTGTGTCTGACATTGGGAGCGCAATAGTGACTTTCCTTACCAGAAAACAACTCTTGTTCGTAGGACCAAAATCTGAATGAGATTCAACTCCATTTAGGACTGGGAAACAAAAGCTAGCTTGCCTTACAAGAAACACACTCTGCTTTTGAGAAAAGAGCAGTCTTCTATTTCACTGTGGTTCATATGGTGTCCGAACAGTGAGCTTGCTGAGAACAAAAGAACTGTGCTTCCTACACACATGGGCCATATCTAGTTCAACTCTGCTTAGGAAAGTGACAAGAACAGTAGCTCCTCTTCAGTTCAATACACTGTACTTGCTTGGAACAGACGCGAGTGCTATTTGCACTGTGTATGGCAAAGCGAGTGCAATAGTGACTTTCTTACCAGAAAACAACTCTTGCTCCTAGGACCAAAAACTGCATGTGATTCAACTCCATTTAGGACTGGGAAACAAACGCTAGCTCGCCTTACAAGAAACACACTCTGCTTTTGAGAAAAGAGCAGTATTCTACTCTAGTGTGTTTCCTATAGGGCCAGAACAGTGAGCTTGCTCAGAACAAAAGAACTGTGCTTCATACAAATACGGCCATATCTAGTTCAATTCTGCTTAGGAAACTGAAAAGAACAGTAGATTCTCTTCAGTGCAATACACTGTACATGCTCGGAACAGACGCCAGTGCTATTTGCCCTGTGTATGACAATGGGATCGCAATAGTGACTCTTCTTACCAGAAAACAACTCTTGCTCGTAGGACAATAAACTGCATGTGTTTCAACTCCATTCAGGACTGGGAAACAAACGCTAGATCGCCTTACAAGAAACACACTCTGCTTTTGAAAAAAGAGCACTCTTCTACTCGACTGTTTTTCCTATGGTGTCCGAACAGTGAGGTTGGTCAGAAAAAAAGAACTGTGCTTTCTACACACAGGGGCCATATCTAGTTCAACTCTGCTTAGGAAACTGACAAGAACAGTAGCTCCGCTTCAGTCCAATACACTGTACTTGCTGGGAAGAGATGCGAGGGCTATTTGCACTGTGTATGGAAATGGGAGCTTAATAGTGACTTTCATTACCAGAAAACAACTCTTGCTGGTAGGACCAGAAACTGCATGGGATTCAACTCCATTTAGGACTGGGAAACAAATGCTAGCTCGCCTTACAAGAAACACACTCTGCTTTTGAGAAAAGAGCACTCTTCTTCTCTACTGTGTTTCCTATAGGGCCAGAACAGTGAGTTTGCTCAGAACAAAAGAACTGTGCTTCCTACAAATACGGCCATATCTAGTTCAATTCTGCTTAGGAAACTGACAAGAACAGTAGATCCTCTTCAGGCCAATACACTGTACATGCTGGGAACAGACACCAGTGCTATTTGCCCTGTGTCTGACATTGGGAGCGCAATAGTGACTTTCCTTACCAGAAAACAACTCTTGCTCATAGGACCAAAAACAGGATGAGATTCAACTCCATTTAGGACTGGGAAACAAACGCTAGCTTGCCTTACAAGAAACACACTCTTCTTTTGAGAAATGAGCACTCTTCTGCTCTACTGTGTTTCCTATGGGGTCCGAACAGTGAGCTTGCTCAGAACAAAAAAACTGTGCTTCCTACAAACACGGCCATATCTATTTCAACTCTGCTTAGGAAACTGACAAGAACGGTAGCTCCTCTTCAGTCCAATACACTGTACTAGCGGGAACAGACGAGAGTCCTATTTGTACTGTGTATAGAAATAGGAGCGCAATAGTGACTCTTCTTATCAGAAAACACCTCTTCCTCGTAGGAACAAAAACTGCATGGTATTCAACTCCATTTCTGAATGGGGAACAAACACTAGCTCGCCATACAAGAAACACACTTTGCTTTTGAGAAAAGAGCACTCTTCTACTCTTCTCTGTTTCCTATGTGGTCCGAACAGTGAGCTTGCTCAGAACAAAAGAACTGTGTTTCCTACACACAGGGGCCATATCTAGTTCAACTCTGCTTAGCAAAGTGACAAGAACAGTAGCTCCGCTTCAGTCCAATACACTGTACTTCCTGGGAACATATGCGAGTGCTATTTGCACTGTGTATGGAAATGGGAGCGCAATAGTGACTTTCCTTACCAGAAAACAACTCTTGCTCGTAGTACCAAAAAATGCATGTGATTCAACTCCATTTAGGACTGGGAAACAAACGCTAGCTCGCCTTACAAGAAACACACTCTGCTTTTGAGAATAGAGCACTCTTCTACTCTACTGTGTTTCCTATGGTGTCCGAACAGTGAGCTTGCTCAGAACAAAAGAACTGTGCTTCCTACACACACGGTCCATATCTAGTTCAACTCTGCTTAGGAAACTGACAAGAACAGTAGCTCCTCTTAAGTCCAATACACTGTACTTGCTGGGAACAGACGCGAGTGCTATTTACACTGTATATGGCAATGGGAGCGCAATAGTGACTCTTCTTACCAGAAAACAACTCTTGCCCATAGGACAAGAAACTGCATTTGATTCAACTCCATTTAGGACTGCGAAACAAATGCTAGCTCGCCTTACAAGAAACACACTCTGCTTTTGAGAAGAGCACTCTTCTACTCTTCTGTGTTTCCTATGTGGTCCGATCAGTGAGCTTGCTCAGAACAAAAGAACTGTGCTTCCTACACACAGGGGCCATATCTAGTTCAACTCTGCTTAGCAAACTGACAAGAACAGTAGCTCCGCTTCAGTCCAATACACCGTACTTGCTGGGAACAGATGCGAGTGCTATTTGCCCTGTGTATGACAATGGGAGAGCAATAGTGACTCTTCTTACCAGAAAACAACTCTTGCTCATAGGACAATAAACTGCATGTGCTTAAACTCCATTTAGGACTGGGAAACAAACGCTAGCTCGCCTTAAAAGAAACTCACTCTGCTTTTGAGAAAAGAGCACTCTTCTACTCTACTGTGTTTCCTATGGGGTTCGAACAGTGAGCTTGCTCAGAAAAAAAGAACTGTGCTTTCTACACACAGGGGCCATATCTAGTTCAACTCTGCTTAGTAAACTGACAAGAACAGTAGCTCCGCTTCAGTCCAATATACTGTACTTGCTGGGAACAGACGCGAGTGCTATTTACACTGTATATGGCAATGGGATCGCAATAGTGACTTTTTTTAACCAGAAAACACCTCTTGCTCGTAGGACCAGAAACTGCATGGGATTCAACTCCATTTAGGACTGGGAAACAAACGCTAGCTCGCCTTACAAGAAACACACTCTGCTTTTGAGAAAAGAGCACTCTTCTACTCTACTGTGTCTTCTATAGGGCCAGAACAGTGAGTTTGCTCAGAACAAAAGAACTGTGCTTCCTACAAATACGGCCATATCTAGTTCAATTCTGCTTAGGAAACTGACAAGAACAGAAGCTCCTCTTCAGTCCAATACACTGTACTTGCTGGGAACAGACGCGAGTGCTATTTACACTGTATATGGCAATGGGAGCGCAATAGTGACTCTTCTTACCAGAAAACAACTCTTGCTCCTAGGACAAGAAACTGCATGTGATTCAACTCCATTTAGGACTGGGTAACAAATGCTAGCTCGCCTTACAAGAAACACACTCTGCTTTTGAGAAAAGAGCAGTATTCTATTCTACTGTGGTTCATATGGGGTCGGAACGTTGAGCTTGCTCAGAACAAAAGAACTGTGCTTCCTACACACACGGGCCATATCTAGTTCAAATCTGCTTAGGAAACTGACAAGAACAGTAGCTCCTCTTCAGTCCAATACACTGTACATGCTGGAACAGACGCCAGTGCTATTTGCACTGTGTGTGGCAATGGGAGCGCAATAGTGACTTTGCTTACGAGAAAACAACTCTTGCTCATAGGACCAAAAACTGCATGTGATTCAACTCCATTTAGGACTGGGAAACAAACACTAGCTCGCCTTACAAGAAACACACTCTGCTTTTGAGAAAAGACCACTCTTCTATTCTACTATGGTTCATATGGGGTCCGAACACTGAGCTTGCTCAGAAGAAAAGAACTGTGCTTCCTACACACACGGGCCATATCTAGTTCAACTCTGCTTAGGAAACTGACAAGAACAGTAGCTCCTCTTCAGTCCAATACACTGTACTTGCTGGGATCAGACACGAGTGCTATTTGAACTGTGTATGGCAATGGGAGTGCAATAGTGACTTTCCTTACCAGAAAACAACTCTTGCTCGTAGGACCAAAAACTGTATGTGATTCAACTCCATTTAGGACTGGGAAACAAACACTAGCTCGCCTTACAAGAAACACACTCTGCTTTTGAGAAAAGAGCACTCTTCTACTCTAAAGTGTTTTCTATGGGGTCCGAACATTGAGCTTGCTCAGAACAAAAGAACTTGCTTCCTACACACATGGGCCATATCTAGTTCAGCTCTGCTTAGGAAACTGACAAGATCAGTAGCTCCGCTTCAGTCCAATACACTGTATTTGCTGGGAACAGACGCCAGTGCTATTTGCCCTGTGTATGACAATGGGAGCGTGATAGTGACTCTTCTTACCAGAAAACAACTCTTGCTCGTAGGACCAGAAACTGCATGGGATTCAACTCCATTTCTGACTGGGAAACAAACACTACCTCGCATTACAAGAAACACACTCTCCTTTTGAGAAAAGAGCACTCTTCTACTCTAATGTGTTTCCCATGGGGTCCGAATAGTGAGCTTGCTCAGAACAAAAGAACTGTGCTTCCTACACACAGGGGCCATATCTAGTTCAACTCTGCTTAGGAAACTGACAAGAACAGTAGCTCCTCTTCAGTCCAATACACTGTACTTGCTGGGAACAGACACGAGTGCTATTTGCACTGTGTATGGAAATGGGAACTCAATAGTGACTTTCCTTACCAGAAACAACTCTTGCTCGTAGGACCAAAAACTGCATGTGATTCAACTCCATTTAGGACTGGGAAACAAACACTAGCTCGCCATACAAGAAACACACTCTGCTTTTGAGAAAAGAGCACTCTTCTACTCTACTGTGTTTCCTATAGGACCAGAACAGTGAGCTTGCTCAGAACAAAAGAACTGTGCTTCATACAAACACTGCCATATCTAGTTCAATTCTGCTAAGGAAACTGAAAAGAACAGTAGATCCTCTTCAGTCCAATACACTGTACATGCTGGGAACAGACGCCAGTGCTATTTGCCCTGTGTATGACAATGGGAGAGCAATAGTGACTCTTCTTACCAGAAAACAACTCTTGCTCATAGGACAATAAACTGCATGTGCTTAAACTCCATTTAGGACTGGGAAACAAACGCTAGCTCGCCTTAAAAGAAACTCACTCTGCTTTTGAGAAAAGAGCACTCTTCTACTCTACTGTGTTTCCTATGGGGTCCGAACAGTGAGCTTGCTCAGAAAAAAAGAACTGTGCTTTCTACACACAGGGGCCATATCTAGTTCAACTTTGCTTAGTAAACTGACAAGAACAGTAGCTCCGCTTCAGTCCAATATACTGTACTTGCTGGGAACAGACGCGAGTGCTATTTACACTGTATATGGCAATGGGATCGCAATAGTGACTTTTTTTAACCAGAAAACACCTCTTGCTCGTAGGACCAGAAACTGCATGGGATTCAACTCCATTTAGGACTGGGAAACAAACGCTAGCTCGCCTTACAAGAAACACACTCTGCTTTTGAGAAAAGAGCACTCTTCTACTCTACTGTGTCTTCTATAGGGCCTGAAGAGTTAGTTTGCTCAGAACAAAAGAACTGTGCTTCCTACAAATACGGCCATATCTAGTTCAATTCTGCTTAGGAAACTGACAAGAACAGAAGCTCCTCTTCAGTCCAATACACTGTACTTGCTGGGAACAGACGCGAGTGCTATTTACACTGTATATGGCAATGGGAGCGCAATAGTGACTCTTCTTACCAGAAAACAACTCTTGCTCCTAGGACAAGAAACTGCATGTGATTCAACTCCATTTAGGACTGGGAAACAAATGCTAGCTCGCCTTACAAGAAACACACTCTGCTTTTGAGAAAAGAGCAGTATTCTATTCTACTGTGGTTCATATGGGGTCAGAACGTTGAGCTTGCTCAGAACAAAAGAACTGTGCTTCCTACACACACGGCCATATCTAGTTCAAATCTGCTTAGGAAACTGACAAGAACAGTAGCTCCTCTTCAGTCCAATACACTGTACATGCTGGAACAGACGCCAGTGCTATTTGCACTGTGTGTGGCAATGGGAGCGCAATAGTGACTTTGCTTACGAGAAAACAACTCTTGCTCATAGGACCAAAAACTGCATGTGATTCAACTCCATTTAAAACTGGGAAACAAACACTAGCTCGCCTTACAAGAAACACACTCTGCTTTTGAGAAAAGAGCACTCTTCTATTCTACTATGGTTCATATGGGGTCTGAACACTGAGCTTGCTCAGAACAAAAGAACTGTGCTTCCTACACACACGGGCCATATCTAGTTCAACTCTGCTTAGGAAACTGACAAGAACAGTAGCTCCTCTTCAGTCCAATACACTGTACTTGCTGGGATCAGACACGAGTGCTATTTGAACTGTGTATGGCAATGGGAGCGCAATAGTGACTTTGATTACGAGAAAACAACTCTTGCTCGTAGGACCAAAAACTGCATGTGATTCAACTCCATTTAGGACTGGGATACAAACGCTAGCTCTCCTTACAAGAAACACACTCTGCTTTTGAGAAAAGAGCAGTCTTCTATTCTACTGTGGTTCATATGGGGTCCGAACTTTGAGCTTGCTGAGAACAAAAGAACTGTGCTTCCTACACACATGGGCCATATCTAGTTCAACTCTGCTTAGGAAAGTGACAAGAACAGGAGCTCCGCTTCAGTTCAATACACTGTACTTGCTGGGAACAGACGCGAGTGCTATTTGCACCGTGTATGGCAAAGGGAGCGCAATAGTGACTTTCCTTACATGAAAACAACTCTTGCTCGTAGGACCAAAAACTGCATGTGATTCAACTCCATTTAGGACTGGGAAACAAACGCTAGCTCGCCTTACAAGAAACACACTCTGCTTTTGAGAAAAGAGCAGTCTTCTACTCTACTGTGTTTCCTATAGGGCCAGAACAGTGAGCTTGCTCAGAACAAAAGAACTGTGCTTCATACAAATACGGCCATATCTAGTTCAATTCTGCTTAGGAAACTGACAAGAACATTAGATCCTCTTCAGTCCAATACACTGTACATGCTGGGAACAGACGCCAGTGCTATTTGCCCTGTGTCTGACATTGGGAGCGCAATAGTGACTTTCCTTACCAGAAAACAACTCTTGTTCGTAGGACCAAAATCTGAATGAGATTCAACTCCATTTAGGACTGGGAAACAAAAGCTAGCTTGCCTTACAAGAAACACACTCTGCTTTTGAGAAAAGAGCAGTCTTCTATTTCACTGTGGTTCATATGGTGTCCGAACAGTGAGCTTGCTGAGAACAAAAGAACTGTGCTTCCTACACACATGGGCCATATCTAGTTCAACTCTGCTTAGGAAAGTGACAAGAACAGTAGCTCCTCTTCAGTTCAATACACTGTACTTGCTTGGAACAGATGCGAGTGCTATTTGCACTGTGTATGGCAAAGCGAGTGCAATAGTGACTTTCTTACCAGAAAACAACTCTTGCTCCTAGGACCAAAAACTGCATGTGATTCAACTCCATTTAGGACTGGGAAACAAACGCTAGCTCGCCTTACAAGAAACACACTCTGCTTTTGAGAAAAGAGCAGTATTCTACTCTAGTGTGTTTCCTATAGGGCCAGAACAGTGAGCTTGCTCAGAACAAAAGAACTGTGCTTCATACAAATACGGCCATATCTAGTTCAATTCTGCTTAGGAAACTGAAAAGAACAGTAGATCCTCTTCAGTCCAATACACTGTACATGCTGGGAACAGACGCCAGTGCTATTTGCCCTGTGTATGACAATGGGATCGCAATAGTGACTCTTCTTACCAGAAAACAACTCTTCCTCGTAGGACAATAAACTGCATGTGTTTCAACTCCATTTAGGACTGGGAAACAAACGCTAGATCGCCTTACAAGAAACACACTCTGCTTTTGAAAAAAGAGCACTCTTCTACTCGACTGTTTTTCCTATGGTGTCCGAACAGTGAGGTTGGTCAGAAAAAAAGAACTGTGCTTTCTACACACAGGGGCCATATCTAGTTCAACTCTGCTTAGGAAACTGACAAGAACAGTAGCTCCGCTTCAGTCCAATACACTGTACTTGCTGGGAAGAGATGCGAGGGCTATTTGCACTGTGTATGGAAATGGGAGCTTAATAGTGACTTTCATTACCAGAAAACAACTCTTGCTGGTAGGACCAGAAACTGCATGGGATTCAACTCCATTTAGGACTGGGAAACAAACGCTAGCTCGCCTTACAAGAAACACACTCTGCTTTTGAGAAAAGAGCACTCTTCTTCTCTACTGTGTTTCCTATAGGGCCAGAACAGTGAGTTTGCTCAGAACAAAAGAACTGTGCTTCCTACAAATACGGCCATATCTAGTTCAATTCTGCTTAGGAAACTGACAAGAACAGTAGATCCTCTTCAGGCCAATACACTGTACATGCTGGGAACAGACACCAGTGCTATTTGCCCTGTGTCTGACATTGGGAGCGCAATAGTGACTTTCCTTACCAGAAAACAACTCTTGCTCATAGGACCAAAAACAGGATGAGATTCAACTCCATTTAGGACTGGGAAACAAACGCTAGCTTGCCTTACAAGAAACACACTCTTCTTTTGAGAAATGAGCACTCTTCTGCTCTACTGTGTTTCCTATGGGGTCCGAACAGTGAGCTTGCTCAGAACAAAAGAACTGTGCTTCCTACAAACACGGCCATATCTATTTCAACTCTGCTTAGGAAACTGACAAGAACGGTAGCTCCTCTTCAGTCCAATACACTGTACTAGCTGGGAACAGACGAGAGTCCTATTTGTACTGTGTATAGAAATAGGAGCGCAATAGTGACTCTTCTTATCAGAAAACACCTCTTCCTCGTAGGAACAAAAACTGCATGGTATTCAACTCCATTTCTGAATGGGGAACAAACACTAGCTCGCCATACAAGAAACACACTCTGCTTTTGAGAAAAGAGCACTCTTCTACTCTTCTCTGTTTCCTATGTGGTCCGAACAGTGAGCTTGCTCAGAACAAAAGAACTGTGTTTCCTACACACAGGGGCCATATCTAGTTCAACTCTGCTTAGCAAAGTGACAAGAACAGTAGCTCCGCTTCAGTCCAATACACTGTACTTCCTGGGAACATATGCGAGTGCTATTTGCACTGTGTATGGAAATGGGAGCGCAATAGTGACTTTCCTTACCAGAAAACAACTCTTGCTCGTAGTACCAAAAAATGCATGTGATTCAACTCCATTTAGGACTGGGAAACAAACGCTAGCTCGCCTTACAAGAAACACACTCTGCTTTTGAGAATAGAGCACTCTTCTACTCTACTGTGTTTCCTATGGTGTCCGAACAGTGAGCTTGCTCAGAACAAAAGAACTGTGCTTCCTACACACACGGTCCATATCTAGTTCAACTCTGCTTAGGAAACTGACAAGAACAGTAGCTCCTCTTCAGTCCAATACACTGTACTTGCTGGGAACAGACGCGAGTGCTATTTACACTGTATATGGCAATGGGAGCGCAATAGTGACTCTTCTTACCAGAAAACAACTCTTGCCCATAGGACAAGAAACTGCATGTGATTCAACTCCATTTAGGACTGCGAAACAAATGCTAGCTCGCCTTACAAGAAACACACTCTGCTTTTGAGAAGAGCACTCTTCTACTCTTCTGTGTTTCCTATGTGGTCCGATCAGTGAGCTTGCTCAGAACAAAAGAACTGTGCTTCCTACACACAGGGGCCATATCTAGTTCAACTCTGCTTAGCAAACTGACAAGAACAGTAGCTCCACTTCAGTCCAATACACCGTACTTGCTGGGAACAGATGCGAGTGCTATTTGCACTGTGTATGGAAATGGGAGCGCAATAGTGACTTTCCTTACCAGAAAACAACTCTTGCACATAGGACCAAAAACTGCATGTGATTACACTCCATTTAGGACTGGAAAACAAACGCTAGCTCGCCTTACAAGAAACACACTCTGCTTTTGAGAAAAGAGTACTCTTCTACTCTACTGTGTCTTCTATAGGGCCAGAACAGTGAGTTTGCTCAGAACAAAAGAACTGGGCTTCCTACAAATACGGCCATATCTAGTTCAATTCTGCTTAGGAAACTGACAAGAACAGTAGCTCCTCTTCAGTCCAATACACTGTACTTGCTGGGAACAGACGCGAGTGCTATTTACACTGTATATGGCAATGGGAGCGCAATAGTGACTCTTCTTACCAGAAAACAACTCTTGCTCGTAGGACAAGAAACTGCATGTGATTCAACTCCATTTAGGACTGGGAAACAAACGCTAGCTCGCCTTACAAGAAACACACTCTGCTTTTGAGAAAAGAGCAGTATTCTATTCTACTATGGTTCATATGGGGATCGAACACTGAGGTGCTCAGAACAAAAGAACTGTGCTTCCTACACACACGGGCCATATCTAGTTCAACTCTGCTTAGGAAACTGACAAGAACAGTAGCTCCTCTTCAGTCCAATACACTGTACTTGCTGGGAACAGACACGAGTGCTATTTGAACTGTGCATGGCAATGGGAATGCAATAGTGACTTTCCTTACCAGAAAACAACTCTTGCTCGTAGGACCAAAAACTGTATGTGATTCAACTCCATTTAGGACTGGGAAACAAAAACTAGCTCGCCTTACAAGAAACACACTCTGCTTTTGAGAAAAGAGCACTCTTCTACTCTAAAGTGTTCTCTATGGGGTCCGAACATTGAGCTTGCTCAGAACAAAAGAACTGTGCTTCCTACACACAGGGGCCATATCTAGTTCAGCTCTGCTTAGGAAACTGACAAGAACAGTAGCTCCTCTCAGTCCAATACACTGTACTTGCTGGGAACAGACGCCAGTGCTATTTGCCCTATGTATGACAATGGGAGCGTGATAGTGACTCTTCTTACCAGAAAACAACTCTTCCTCGTAGGACCAGAAACTGCATGGGATTCAACTCCATTTCTGACTGGGAAACAAACACTAGCTCACATTACAAGAACCACACTCTCCTTTTGAGAAAAGAGCACTCTTCTACTCTAATGTGTTTCCTATGGGGTCCGAATAGTGAGCTTGCTCAGAACAAAGGAACTGTGCTTCCTACACACAGGGGCCATATCTAGTTCAACTCTGCTTAGGAAACTGACAAGAACAGTAGCTCTTCTCAGTCCAATACACTGTACTTGCTGGGAACAGACGCGAGTGCTATTTGCACTGTGTATGAAATGGGAAATCAATAGTGACTTTCCTTACCAGAAACAACTCTTGCTCGTAGGACCAAACTGCATGTGATTCAACTCCATTTAGGACTGGGAAACAAACGCTAGCTCGCCATACAAGAAACACACTCTGCTTTTGAGAAAAGAGCACTCTTCTACTCAACTGTGTTTCCAATAGGACCAGAACAGTGAGCTTGCTCAGAACA